>NC_053027.1:505610576-505910576 GCF_003073215.2 Triticum urartu | reverse complement strand
CGGAATTGGGGTAGGTGCAGGAGGAGCAGAGGAATTTGGTTCAATAACTTTAGGCACAACTGATGCAGTTGCCCTGACTTCTTCATTTTCTTTAGGCGCAACACTAGTGGTTGCCCTGGCAATTTCTTCAGCGGCTGGAATGCAGTCATCAGCCCTGGTACTGTGAGTATCTTCAGCAGCTTGATTTTCATCAGCGATGCTGGCATGCTCCTCAGTAGGCTGAGCAGATGCCTCAGCCTGAGGATTTCTTGTTGCGTTGGGGCTGCAACATTGGAAGTGAATTTCTCAGTTATCTTGACAAATCTGACTTTGGTACCAAGCCAGTCAACATAGTAGCGATCAAATTCATCACTTAGTTGTTTGATCTCAGATTGAAGGGCAACAAGTTCTTCAAGTGAAAGCTTCAGAACGTTTTGCTTCAGAAAGCGCTCTTTCTTGTACTGCGGTTTCTTCACCTTCCTCCCCTGTTCATATTTCCATTTTTCTTCGTCAATGAAGTGAGTCAGCACATGACTTTGACCAGGAGTGAGGTTCATCTCCGACAAAGGTGTGTTGGGATCCTTGTGCCATAGGTCGGTGAAGTCTAGGATCAACTTCGGATCCAGTATCAATGGCACATTGCTGCCTTTGCCTCTAGCGGCCCTGAGCTGCCTGTCTCTGATGATTTCGGCAAGTTCCTCATCATCAGCTTCGTCATCTTCGGACGATACTTGAAAGGCGACTTGCTTTTTGTGAGGACTTGTTCGAGAGCCTCGTCCAGCAGTGGCCTTTGTCTTCAGCAGAGAGGGGCCAGTTGATGAATTGGGTGCAGCTGAAGAACTAGCAGAAGCTCCTGAGGCAATAGAGATGCATGTTGTCCTTTGGCATGTGGCGAGATGCACAGGTGCTGAGGATTTTGACGGGGGAGCTGAGGAATTTTGAGGAGCTGGAGGAGCTTGAGGAATTGGCCATGACGGCTTTGAAGAAACTGGCCTTGTGTGCATTGCTGAGGAGCTTGGCCATGTGGGCATTGAATAAGAAGGAGCACAGGGCTTATGTGCGGGCTTCTTAGGCATGGACTTGTTCGGCTTGCTAACAGAGGCCTCGGCAGTGGTAGCAGCAGCAGCAGAGTCTTCATTAAATTTCCTCACTGTTTCCTTAGCTACTTTGGCTAGCTTGGCCTGGCGCTTGGCCCATTCATCAGGATAGTCCTCACCACTCTTGAGGCTGGTGGGATCAGCTTCTTGGCTAGGTGCCAATGGAGGTCTTGGGCATGGAGGATTAAGAGCAAATTTCTTCATATACTTTGGAGTAACATATCTGTACTCCCTCCATTCCTGTGCCCATCTCCTCTCTATCCTTTGTATGTGCACCTTGCGCTAATTTTTGTCCTTCTTTCCATGTGTCTCCTCATCAGGAGTGCAATAATCCTTGTATATGTCATCAGGAATCTCGAAAGGAGTATTAACCTCGGGCCTCTTTCCTCCCTTCTGTGGCTTCTTACCGTCAGCCGTTTTCTTCAGCTGAGGAATTTGAGCAATGGAATTCTCTGAAGAGGTGTGCAACTTTTCTTCAAGGAACACTGCAAATGAGTCAAGTTGATGAGAACCTAGTGATTCAGCAGCGGACATGTGTACCTGTGAATAGAGTATAGTTGCGAGGAATTGGGAGAGGTCATATGCGTTCTTAGAAGGTTTTGCAATAAGAATAAGTTTGAGGAATTTGACCAGTTGAGTCTTGAAGAATTTCACTAAGCGTTCTTTGACTTAGATTCCAGAGTTGTACAGATTGAAAAATCCAAACAATTGAGGAATCTTGAAGAAAAATGTTGCTTAGGGAAACAGATCAAGAACAGATGTTATGGGAGGTGTCCAGTGTGTGAAGAATTGAGGAATATAGACCTTTTGAAGATTTTGTAGAAAACATTTGAATCAAAGAGGGCAGTAAAAGTAAATTTTTATTACCCTTGACGAAGAACATGATGAACTGTGAAGTGTAGATTTGAAGCTCGTCGTTTCAGATCTTCCACGCCCTAACTTGGCTGAGGAAGACAGCTACGGTGGCGGCGGAGTGAAGAAATCCGCGGCCGGCGTGAGTATGTCGGCGACGAGGTCGAGGCAGTGAAGCTCTTCCTCACCAGCGACGATGGAAGTAGCGGCGGCGCTAGGGTTTGAGAGCTTGAGCGAGGGAGTGAGGTCGAGCGGAGTAAAAATGAAGTGAGGAAGGGAGAGGGGTATTTATAGCCGAAGTGAAAAACTGCTCGCCCGAGGAAATTGGGCGAACATGCCCCTGACCCTTCTCATTCATGTGACATGTGTCACCCACGTACTGAGAGGTGACGATCGTGTGCGATCGTGGGTGAAAAGGATAAGTATTATCGTGGAATGTGTAACGGTTTGAGCGGCAAAAGCCGGAAATTCAGATAAGATAAGTTTAAAGTTCCGTTCGCAATTTCTTCAGCTGACAAGGACACAGTGAAGATTTTGAACGAGTTTCAAATAGAACGCACATGAAGAATTTGTGAATAGACTAGGTTGAGTTTAGCATAGAGGGGGAAAGGGTCCTATCACATTCACTTAGCAGAACAAGCAACTTGAAGAAATAGCAATAAGTGAATGTTGTAGAGGACATAAACTCACACACACACACACACACATATATATAGCCAATGAAGAAAAAAACGACGGAAAGAGTGAAGACGATGCAAGCTGAAGAACAACTGAGGAATTTCAAAGTGAGGAAAAACTCAGATTGAGGATATTCAACTTTTGGTGGTGGCGTGACCCACCGTATAAGAATGATGATTTCAGACATCGCGTACAATTGTCGTAGGGTTCTGAGAATCAAATTCTTCGTTAATTTCTTCACACTTAGAGTGTTAGTCTTCATTGATTGAAGAAAAACGTTTCTTCATGTGTTGCACATCTAAGTCATCAATTTTGCATAAGTGTTAGGATGAGTGTCCTTTTCAAAGAACATTCGAAGATTCTAGGATATTTAGCTCACACCGCAACTTGCTAAATCTCTTCTCATCCAAGGGCTTAGTGAAGATATCGGCTAGCTGTTCTTCAGTCTTCACATGCTCAATAGAGATGTCGCCCTTCAACACATGATCACAAAGAAAATGATGACGAATCTGAATGTGCTTTGTCTTTGAGTGCTGAACTGGGTTATGAGCAATCTTGATGGCACTCTCATTGTCACGGTAGAGTGGCACATTCTTCACATTGACGTCGTAGTCCTTGAGAGTTTGCTTCATCCATAGCAGTTGAGTACAGCAAGAACCAGCAGCAATGTACTCAACTTTAGTAGTAGACAGTGATACGCAGTTCTGTTTCTTCGAGGACCAACAGACCAAGGATCGTCCGAGGAAATGGCATGTGCCAGATGTTGACTTGCGGTCCACACGTTCACCAGCATAGTCAGAGTCTGAAAATCCAATGAGATCAAAAGCTGAGCCCTTGGGGTACCATAATCCAAGTGTTGGTGTGTGAGCTAGATATCGAAGAATATGCTTCACAGCCTTATGGTGTGATTCCTTCGATGTAGCTTGAAATCGGGCACACATGCAAACACTAAGCATAATATCTGGCCTAGATGCACATAAGTACAATAAAGAACCAATCATGGAGCGGTATACCTTTTGATCGAAGTCAGTACCATTTTCATCAGCGCATAGATGGCCATTTGTGGGCATAGGGATTTTGACTCCTTTGCAATCTTGCATGCCTAATTTCCTCAGTACATCCTTGAGGTATTTCTCCTGATATATGAATATGCCATTGCGCTGTTGATGAATCTGAAGACCTAAGAAGAATTTCAATTCTCCCATCATAGACATTTGATATTCTTCACTCATCATATAGGCAAATTCATCACTGTAACATTGGTCAGTACAGCCGAAAATGATATCATCAACATAAATTTGGCACACAAACAATTCACCATCATAAGATTTAGTGAAAAGAGTTGGGTCAAGTGAACCGGGTTTGAAGCCTTTCTTCATGAGGAAGTCCTTCAAAGTATCATACCACGCCCGAGGGGCCTGCTTGAGGCCATAGAGGGCCTTATTGAGTCTGAAGACTTTGTCAGGATGCTTTGGATCTTCAAAACCTGGGGGTTGAGCAACATATACTTCTTCCTCAAGCTTACCATTGAGGAATGCACTTTTCACATCCATTTGATATAAGATGATATCATGATGGTTAGCATAAGCAAGTAATATGCGAATAGCTTCAAGTCTAGCAACATGTGCAAAAGTTTCATCGAAGTCAATTCCTTCAACCTGTGTGTAGCCATGCACTACAAGTCGTGCCTTACTTCTCACCACAAAGCCATTTTCATCTTGCTTGTTGTGGTAGATCCACTTTGTGCTGATGATATTGTGCTTGCGAGGATCTGGACGTTTGACCAGTTCCCAGACGTTGTTGAGGTCAAATTGATGTAATTCCTCTTGCATAGCTTGAATGCACTCAGGCTCCAGAAATGCTTCATCTACCTTAGTGGGCTCTGTGATAGAGACGAAAGCAAAGTGCCCACAAAAGTTAGATAAATGTGAAGCTCTTGAGCGTGTGAGAGGACCTGGAATGTTGATGTCGTTGATGATTTTCTCAATTTGCACTTCATTTGCAACGCGAGGATGAGCGGGTTGTCATTGAGGAATTTGATCGGCATTTTCTTCAGCACCATTTTCCTCAGGTGCATCAGCATGACGTTCTTCATGTTCTGGAATGACTTCTTCAGCAGATTCTTTGGTAGGAATGACATCCTCAGTAGCCTTGAACTTAATAGATTCCTCAGGAGGTATTTCATCTATCCCAGGAGGTAGGTGCTCTCTTTGAGAGCCATTAGTTCCATCGAACCGCACATCTACTGTTTCAACAACCTTGTGGTGATAGGTGTTGAAGACTCTGTAGGTGTGCGAGTCCTTACCATAACCGAGCATAAAACCTTCATGTGCTTTCTATGCAAATTTAGAACTATGATGAGGATCTCTAATCCAGCATTTAGCACCGAAGACTTTGAAATAACTCACATTGGGTTTCTTGTCAGTGAGGAGTTCATATGCAGTCTTCTTGAAGAATTTGTGAAGATATACCCTGTTGATGATGTGGCACTCAGTATCAATTGCCTCAGGCCAGAAGCAAGGAGGCGTCTTGTACTCATCAAGCATAGTGCGGGCCATCTCAACAAGAGTCATGTTCTTGCACTCCATGACACCATTTTGCTGAGAAGTATAAGGAGCAGATAACTCATGAGTAATACCAAGTTCATCAAGATAGTCATCAAGACCAGTGTTCTTGAACTCAGTTCCATTATCACTTCTGATGTGCTTGATCTTCACACCAAAGTTGGTTGAAGCCCTCAAGGAAAATCGTTTGAAGACTTCCTGCACTTCAGTTTTGTAAGTGATGATATGCACCCATGTATATCGAGAATAATCATCAACAATGACAAAGCCATATAAGGATGCAACATTAGTAAATGTGGCATAGTGAGTAGGGCCAAAGAGATCCATGTGAAGCAATTCAAATGGTCGAGTAGTAGTCATGATAGTCTTCGCTGGATGCTTGGCCTTTGTCATCTTTCCAGCTTCACAGGCTCCGCACAAGTGATCCTTCGGGAAATTTGACATTCTCAATGCCAATGACATGCTTATTCTTCGCGAGCGTGTGCAGATTCCTCATGCCAGCATGACCAAGTCGTCGATGCCATAGCCAGCCTTCTGAAGCTTTTGCAAGTAGACAAGTAGCAGGTTGTGGTCCTGTAGAGAAATCAACAATATACAAATCTCCTCTCCTAAAGCCTTCGGAGACTTTGGAATTGTCAGCTTCCCTGATCACAACACAACGATACTTGCCAAAGATAACAACCATATCAAGATCACAAAGCATTGAGACAGACATGAGGTTGAACCCTAAGGACTCGACAAGCATGACTTTGTCCATGTGTCGATCCTTTGATATTGCCACCTTACCTAGACCCAATACCTTGCTTTTTCCTTTATCAGCGTAGGTGATATGCTTCAGATGTGATGGAGATAAAGCAGAGTCCATCAATAAGCTCCTGTCACCAGTCATGTGATTTGTACATCCACTATCGAGGACCCACTCAGTGGCTTTGGGTTGATCATCCAGCAGATGAATTAGTGCAACTTACGAACTCATATACTTCATCAGTGAAGAATATGATATCAATTTCATCAAGCAATAGAACAGATAAAGAAGTATGAGGACGTGAGAAATGAAAATTCATTTCTTCATGATTAGCTTGCGTCCTTTCAAGCATATTCAGGTCTCCAGCAAATTCTTCAGACGATTAAGTTCGTCTGGAGACCTGACCCTGCATAAGAGATTAGTTCTTGTTCTTCACCACCCACATGTGAAGGGGTGGCAAAGAGTTCATCATTCTGCGAGGTCCATAAGAGAAAGGTGGCATAGATGCCAATCCACTTCGTTTCACATAAGAGGGATTAGGGTAAGCATAAGAGTAAGCAGAGAAATTCTTCGAGGATTTATGAACATAATGATTTGAAGAATAATGCACATATCCATAATCCTTAGATCTTCCCTGCGAAACTGAAAGTGCAACTATCCCTAGGTGGTTTTGGTAATTCATAACAACATATAGCTCATTGAGCTAATGCTATTCCAAGATGATTATTTCAGGAAAGCTCAATGATTGGCATGGCATGGATGTGAAAGTGGAACCCTCAAAATGCTAAGGAAAAAGGATTGGCTCAAGCTCAAAAGCTCAAGACTCTTCATTTTATATTTCAGTGATCCAAGATCACATTGAGTCTTTAGGAAAAGCCAATACTATCAAGGAGGGATGAGGTGTTGCTTAATGAGCCTCTTGCTTCATGTTCTTAGTGATATGCTCCAAAAACCCTCAACTACTTTCCCATATCCACATTTGACCTAAACCCTAAGCCAAACTTGGTCCTACCGATTCTTCCTATCCGGCGCCACCGAGTTTCACTTGTCATAAGCCACTGCCAAACCCTAGCAATTCGGTTCTACCGATAGGGATCTCGGTCTCACCGAGATGGGATTGCAAACTCTCTGTTTCCCTTTCGTAACTTTTCAGTCTCACCGAAAGAGCGAATCGGTCCCACCGAGATTGCAATGTAAATTCAGTGTTTCCCCTTTGTAACTTTTCGGTCTCACCAAAAGAGCAAATCGGTCCCACCGAGCTTGCCTGACCAACTCTTTGGTTAGCTAATTACCAAATTTGGTCTCACCGAGTTTGTGTAATCGGTCTCACCGAGATTACGTAATGCCCAAACCCTAACCATATCGGTCCTACCGAGTTGCATGTCAGTCCCACCGAAAATCTCTAACGGTCACTAGGTTTACATTTTCGGTCCGACCGAGTTTGTGTTTCGGTCCCACCGGGATTGGAAAACTGTGTAACGGTTGGATTTTGTGTGGAGGCTATATATACCCCTCCACCTCCTCTTCATTCGAAGAGAGAGCTATCAGAACACATACACCATTCCAACTCGTATGTTCTAGAGAGAACCACCTACTCATGTGTTGAGACCAAGACATTCCATTCCTACCATATGAATCTTGATCTCTAGCCTTCCCAAGTTGCTTTCCACTCAAATCTTCTTTCCACCAAATCCAAATCCTATGAGAGAGAGTTGAGTGTTGGGGAGACTATCATTTGAAGCACAAGAGCAAGGAGTTCATTACCTACACACCATTTGTTACTTCTTGGAGAGTGGTGTCTCCTAGATTGGCTAGGTGTCACTTGGGAGCCTCCGACAAGATTGTGGAGTTGAACCAAGGAGTTTGTAAGGGCAAGGAGATCGCCTACTTCGTGAAGATCTACCGCTAGTGAGGCAAGTCCTGTGTGGGCGATGGCCATGGTGGGATAGACAAGGTTGCTTCTTCGTGGACCCTTTGTGGGTGGTTGCTTCTTCGTGGACCCTTCGTGGGTGGAGCCCTGTGTGGACTCGCGCAACCATTACCCTTTGTGGGTGGAGCCCTGTGTGGACTCTAGCAACCATTACCCTTTGTGGGTTGAAGTCTCCATCAACGTGGATGTAGGATAGCACCACCTATCCGAACCACGGGAAAAACATCCGTGTCTCCAATTGCGTTTGAATTCTCCAAACCCTTCCCTTTACATTCTTGCAAGTTGCATGCTTTACTTTCCGCTGCCAATATACTCTTTGCATGCTTGCTTGAATTGTGTGATGATTGCTTGACTTGTCCTAAAATAGCTAAAATCTGCCAAGAACTAAAATTGGGAAAAGGTCAAGTTTTTATTTGGTCAAGTAGTCTAATCACCCCCCTCTAGACATACTTTCGATCCTACAAGTGGTATCAGAGCCTTGGTCTCCATTTGCTTTGATCTCCATAGCTTTTGGTGGTCATAGCCTTGGTTTCACGACCTAGGAGAGTATGGCGTCTAGCAAGGGAAATTATCACCGTAGAGGTCCCTACTTTGATGGTACTAATTTTGCTAGTTGGAAGCATAAAATGAAAATGCATATTCTTGGACATAACCCCGCCGTTTGGGCTATTGTGTGTGTTGGTTTGCAAGGTGACTTCTTTGATGGGAGAGAACCAAACCGTGAAGCTACCGCGGATGAGTTGAAGATGTTGGAATACAATGCTCAAGCTTGTGATATTCTCTTCAACAGATTGTGCCCCGAAGAATTCAACAAAATCAGCCGTCTTGAGAATGCGAAGGAAATTTGGGACACTTTGATTGATATGCATGAAGGTACCGACTCCGTCAAGGAATCCAAGTTGGATGTGCTTCAAAGCCAACTTGACAAGTTCAAGATGAAGGATGGTGAAGGTGTCGCTGAAATGTACTCTAGGCTTGCTCTCATCACAAATGAGATTGCCGGCTTAGGAAGTGAAGAGATGACCGACAGATTCATCATCAAGAAGATTCTAAGAGCCTTGGATGGAAAATATGATACCGTGTGCACGTTGATCCAAATGATGCCCAATTACAAAGATCTCAAGCCAACGGAGGTGATTGGAAGAATTGTTGCTCATGAGATGTCACTTAAGGATAAAGAGGAACTTCACAACAAATCAAGTGGTGCCTATAAAGCCTCATGTGAAGCCCCTACATCATCAAGTGAGAAACAAGACTTCAATGAAGAATTGAGCTTAATGGTGAAGAACTTCAACAAGTTCTACAAGAGCAGAAGCAAAGATAGAAGCTTCAAGTCAAGGTCCTACAATGACAAAAGATCTTCTAGTCGAGAGCGAAACTGCTACAGTTGTGGAAGACCCGGACACTATTCCAATGAGTGTACGGCTCCCTACAAGAGAAGAGAAGATTCTCCAAAAAGAAGAAGCAAAGAATCACCACCAAGAGAGAGAAGGAGTAGAGATGATCATTATGAACAAAGATACTCACGGAGAAGCAAGGATTCGGAAAGGAAGGAAAAATCATCAAGGAGCTACACAAGACGAAGACATCAAGCTCATGTTGGTGAATGGGTATCCGGCTCTGACTCCGACAGCCACTCCGAGAGAAGTTATCACTCCGACTCCGAAGATACTCAAGATGAAGGTGTTGCCGGTCTAGCACTTGTGTCAACCAACTCCTACGACATATTTGACTCACCAAATGAAGGAATTGGAAGATGCTTCATGGCCAAAGGTCCTAAGGTAACACACCCCGAGTATGTTGATTTCAATAGTGATGAAGATGACTTGTTAGGTGATGATTTGCTTGTTGACAACTCTAGTGATGAATACTATGATGAAACGTCAATTAAACAAGCTAATCAAGATAAAACGAATGACAATGTTAAGGAGAAGATTGAGGCTCTAACTAAAGAACTAAACACTCTTAAGTTAGCTCATAAAACTATCTTCGAAGATCATCGAGCACTTTTAAGAGCTCATGAGAAATTACGCTTTGAAAAGCTCAATCTTGAGCAAGAGCATGAGTTCTTAAAAGCAATCAATGATGATCTCCGCAAGAAAAGTTCTTCTCACATTGTCAAGCGTTTACTCTTATCCACTTACATGCCTCAAGTCAAGTCTAGTAACAAGAACAAGAAAGATTCTTCCTCTAGTAGTAACAATGATCATGCTAAATCCAATATTGTTGCTTCTAGTAGTTCTCTTGATTCCACTAATGATTCTCTTAGCCAAGTTACACTTGAGCAAGAAAATAGCTTATTGAAGGGAATTATAGAGAAAGGAGTGTACAAAAGCCTTGCCGGGAGTAAGCAATTCGAGGAAATTGTGCGCAAGCAAGGAATGCACCGGAAGAATCAAGGTGTTGGTTTTGAACGAAAGTTCAATGCCAATGGAGTTGAGTGGGAAGAAGATCAATACCCCAAGACAAAGTTTGTTCCTCAACATGAGAAGTATGATACTTCTTTCAACGGGACACAAGATCAAGATGATCTTCCACCACAAGACTACAAGCAAAAAGGCAAGGACAAGCTTCAAGAGGAAATTGATGCATTTGAAGAAGCTCCTAAGACCTTAGTCAAGTGGATTCCCAAGACTACTTCAAGTTCCACTTCATCAAGTACGACTACAACTCCAAGGATTCCCATCAAGATGGTGTGGATCCAAAAGAAGATGAACTAGAGAGTTCTTGAGGGTGACTCCGCCAACATACTTCACTCTTATCATTTTGGCAAGAACAAGTGCAATCAACTTCCACATCTTGCACTAGTTCAAGGAGTCACAAACCCTCTTGTTGGTAAGACAAGGGACAAGGTAACCTAAAAGTTTTCATGGACATCATCTGTGTGTGCATCACTCTATGTCTATGGATATCCTTGTTTGTTCCTTGCGGGACTAACCCATGTAGGTATTGAAAGTGCAATTCACTCAAATGGATAGCTCCAAGTGATCTACATCAACATTAAGCATCCACATCTTCAACATCTACATGAAGTCATCATCGACGAAACCCAAGGTTAGTTCATCCCTCGAAGGGGGGATATCACATCTAGGGGGAGCTTTGCTCTAAGACTTGAGCTAAAGCAACTCTAAAGATGTGAACACAACAATGATTTATGTAAAAGTGGTAACCCCACTTGAGCTTAAACGATGAGTATGACCTATGATCAAGTGTTCTCACTTGACTCCTAAGTCAATATACTCATATATAGATGACCTTGTCATCGCAAATTGCTTGATAGATGCTAGAATTGGTTGTGCATGCCTTGCCACATATTTCATTTGCCATCTTATTGTGTGAGCATGCTGGTTGCATATTTTACTCATTCAAGGACATCCACTTGTTGTTTTGATCGTTTGGGTTTATTTCCTTTGCCAAGTGGATGGACAAGAATGCCTAAGAACCTCCTCTAGCTATCTATGCTTTTCTCGTCTCAAACTCTATTCATGCTGCATCACAAAATTTGATCAAGTCATATTCGAACCACTCTGTGTGAGGAGCGCTCGGAGTCCCTGATTCGTCATAGACTTATACTTCCAAAACCTCTTTATGATTCTCGGTCTGACCGATACCCCACTTTCGGTCCTACCGAGATCATTAAGTTGATCTAGGTTTTCAATCTCGGTGCAACCGATTTGAACATTTCAGTCCCACCGAGTTTCAGTAACTGCCTGCAGTTATGAATCTCGGTGCCACCGAGTTGTTCCACTCGGTCACACCGACAGGGTCGGGCTATATATAGTCACGGGAAAATTTTGGAAATTTCTCCGAACCCCTTCGCCCGCGCGATAGCCTGCTCTGCCAACGTGGTCTCCGGATCGTCTTCTCGCCGCCAGCCGCCTCCAGTCGCTGGTCTCCGTCGCCGTCAACGGGAATTCTGCCCCGCCGTTGCCGCTGTAGCGAGTCTCCGCCGAACTAGGGTATGGACTCGATCACAGTGCTATTCCCCGTCCGATTCCTAGCACATTGTGTTCTTCATGATTCTTGCCACGATTGAAACACTCCTATCCAGTCAATACGCCCGTAGATTAGCTTTGATTCGAAAATTTTAGGGTTAGGTTTCCGCCTAAACCATCTCGGACCCACCGAGTTGAAAAACTCGGTCCCACCGATTTGGCTTATGCCATTGCACAAGTGAGACTCGGTCTGACCGAGAATTACTTATCGGTGTGACCGATTTTGGAACTCTGTGAAACCCTAGCAGTCTCGGTGCCACCGAACTGTGACTCGGTCCTACCGAGTTCACTAGTTTAGGTTCCAAAACTGCTTCGGTATCACCGAGTTTGAAAATCGGTAGATCCGAGATGATTTCAGTGGGAAACTAAACTAAGTTTTTGGATCATTCTTTTTTGCAAAAATCTCTGCATTTTGTGATGCTCATCTTTTCTACCTCATCTATAAACTGTTCACAGGGTCAGCAGTCAGAGTTTGCAGCATGTCTGATCAAAGTGACAGCCAGAACATGTCAGAGCAGCAGGTGCACATGAGTGAGGGCACTAGTCCCTCCAGCTCTTCAGATGAGGGCAGCAGGAGCACCCCTAGCAACTTGCCAAAAGCTGCCACCAGACAGAAGAAGAAGAGAACTTCTGATTCCGAAGATGAAGATTATGTGGCAGAGGAAGAGGCCACATCCAAGAGAGTCGAGCCAGCTCAAGGCACAAAGCCAGGGCTGAAAATCAAAAGGCCAGCAGGCAGGCAGCCCATGTCAAAGGCAAGAGCTTCAACTGAGAAGTCTGCACCCAAAGAGCCAGTTGCTGCTGAGGGAAAGAAAAGAAAGGAAAGGGTCAAGAAGACCGTAGCCAGAGTGCTAGGAAAGGCTTCCATCATGGAAGAGGAAGAGGAAGAAGAGGTAGCTGCACCAGCACCCAAGGCACCCAAGCTGATGGGTGATGCCATAAGATCAGGGGCTACTGCATCTAAGCCCAAAGCTGCCTCCAAGCCAAAACCAAAGAGGAATACAAGGAGCATTCCTGCAGCTGAGAAGAACAAGGCCCCAGTGCCTGAGACTGTTGCTGAAGAAGAGGATGAAGAGCAAGTTCTGAGAAAGCTCAAGCCCAAGATCCCAGACCACAACGATGCGCATCCTGTGGCTGAGGACATGAAGCTCAGGAGAGATTCAGGGCTGAGGAAGTGGAGATAAGCAGACCCGTATGCTTCAAGGAGGAGGACTGCTGTTGACTACAGGTTCCACACTAAGGAACAACAGGACTTCTATGAGACAGTACTGCTTGATAAGAAGCCAATAGTCTATGATATGAGATGGGTTGACTGGTAGTACATCAAGGACAATGAGGAGCACTATCCTGGAGTGCAAGACAGCTTCATATCTTGTGGAGTAGCTGACTTTGTTGGGTAGAAGCTCACAAAGTGGAATGAGGACCTTATAATGCAGTTTACTCCACAGCACATTTTTATTCAGATGGGAGGATCACATGGATGTCTGAGGGTACAAGGTACCAATCCACAGTTGCTGAGTGGGCACAGATCATTAATGCCCCAGAGGAGCATGATGATGATTTGGACATATATGCCAAGAAGAAGATGGACCATAACTCTATGTCCAATATGTACAAGGAAATTCCAAATGAAGCACTTGACACGTTCAAATTTGGCTCAGTGCATTATCTTCTGTCAGGGCTGCCAACTATCAATTGGATCTTGAGGCACACCTTATTGCCCAAGTCTGGAGATCACAAGATGATCAGAGGCCATGCTATCAACTTGCTACATGTATTTGATGTGCCTCAGAAGTTCAAGGTGATGAGCCTCATAGTGGAAACTATCAAAAGGACTGCAGCAGATCAGAAGAGGAGTTGCGGATATGCCCCTCAGATCCAGGAGCTCATTAACTCCAAGATGGGCACGGGCATATATTTATTGGACAAGGAACACCTGCCCATCCGTCCAGATTTTGAGGACAATCAAGTTGTCATGACTGAGAACGAGCCATCATCTGCCCAAGCATACGCAAAGAAGGAGAAGGCAAGGAAGGAGAAAGCTGCCAAGATGCCAACTCAAGAGGAGGCATCTGAGTATTTCTTGAACACCAAACAAGAGCAGCTTGGTTACCTGATTGCATCCACCCTGCGGATTGAGCAAGGACTAGCCACCCTAACTCAAAACCAGGCAAGCCTAGAGAGAATCATGGAACAAAAGTTCTATGACTTGGATGTCAAGGTAACGGAGATTCAGTCTGCAGTGGAGTAGCTCCAAGATGATATGCAGGAGAGGAGAGGCAGGACTACCACTCATGCCTTTGCCAGAGTGCCACGAGGTCCGAGGTCGTCTGCTGTGCCAGTTGCTGACACAAGAGCCACCACCTCAGCACCAGCTACAACCTCAGTTCCACCAGCTCCAGCATCTACTTCAGCTCCAACTCCAGCGTCTACTTCAGCGTCTACAGAAGCCTTCGTCCTTGGAGTGATCCGGACTCCACCACCACCAGAAGATCAAGCCTGAGCGTCGATCTAGTACTATGCATTTTCTAGAAACTTTTTGGTAACTTGTTGCCAAAGGGGGAGAAAAATGTATAGATCATAGGCTTCGAGAGAGAGAGAGTGTTGCTTTTCTCTCTTGATTTATTTGGTGGTTTTTCAAACTTGTTTGCTTTTGAGTGCTTGAGATACTACGTCATTATTTGTGAGACATTGATGATCATGTGTTTGATCATAAGCTACACTTAATGCTTGCTTAATGCTATTATCTTATCTATCTTATGTGATCTTTCACTATTCTTGGTGATGAGTGCATGTATTTCATTCTTATCATTTTAAGCGCTCCATCAAGATCTATGTGACATGGAAGAGTAACCCATGACTCTAACTCCTTGTGCATTTGCAGTCCAAAGCAAATTTTAAATATGCACAAATTTAGGGGGAGCTCTTACTTATCACATACTTCTCAAAGCGACGATATATTTCATGCTTATTATCATTTGTCGAAGCTTTGATCTATATGTTGTCATCAATTACCAAAAAGGGGGAGATTGAAAGTGCAACTATCCCTAGGTGGTTTTGGTAATTCATAACAACATATAGCTCATTGAGCTAATGCTATTCCAAGATGATTATTTCAGGAAAGCTCAATGATTGGCATGGCATGGATGTGAAAGTGGAACCCTCAAAATGCTAAGGAAAAAGGATTGGCTCAAGCTCAAAAGCTCAAGACTCTTCATTTTATATTTCAGTGATCCAAGATCACATTGAGTCTTTAGGAAAAGCCAATACTATCAAGGAGGGATGAGGTGTTGCTTAATGAGCCTCTTGCTTCATGTGCTTAGTGATATGCTCCAAAAACCCTCAACTACTTTCCCATATCCACATTTGACCTAAACCCTAAGCCAAACTCGGTCCTACCGATTCTTCCTATCCGGCGCCACCGAGTTTCACTTGTCATAAGCCACTGCCAAACCCTAGCAATTCGGTTCTACCGATAGGGATCTCGGTCTCACCGAGATGGGATTGCAAACTCTCTGTTTCCCTTTCGTAACTTTTCGGTCTCACCGAAAGAGCGAATCGGTCCCACCGAGATTGCAATGTAAATTCAGTGTTTCCCCTTTGTAACTTTTCGGTCTCACCGAAAGAGCAAATCGGTCCCACCGAGTTTGCCTGACCAACTCTTTGGTTAGCTAATTACCAAATTCGGTCTCACCGAGTTTGTGTAATCGGTCTCACCGAGATTACGTTATGCCCAAACCCTAACCATATCGGTCCTACCGAGTTGCATGTCAGTCCCACCGAAAATCTCTAACGGTCACTAGGTTTACCTTTTCGGTCCGACCGAGTTTGTTGATTCGGTCCCACCGAGATTGGAAAACTGTGTGTAACGGTTGGATTTTGTGTGGAGGCTATATATACCCCTCCACCTCCTCTTCATTCGTGGAGAGAGCCATCAGAACACATACACCATTCCAACTCATATGTTCTGAGAGAGAACCACCTACTCATGTGTTGAGACCAAGATATTCCATTCCTACCATATGAATCTTGATCTCTAGCCTTCCCAAGTTGCTTTCCACTCAAATCTTCTTTCCACCAAATCCAAATCCTATGAGAGAGAGTTGAGTGTTGGGGAGACTATCATTTGAAGCACAAGAGCAAGGAGTTCATTACCTACACACCATTTGTTACTTCTTGGAGAGTGGTGTCTCCTAGATTGGCTAGGTGTCACTTGGGAGCCTCCGACAAGATTGTGGAGTTGAACCAAGGAGTTTGTAAGGGCAAGGAGATCGCCTACTTCGTGAAGATCTACCGCTAGTGAGGCAAGTCCTGTGTGGGCGATGGCCATGGTGGGATAGACAAGGTTGCTTCTTCGTGGACCCCTTTGTGGGTGGTTGCTTCTTCGTGGACCCTTCGTGGGTGGAGCCCTGTGTGGACTCGCGCAACCATTACCCTTTGTGGGTGGAGCCCTGTGTGGACTCTCGCAACCGTTACCCTTTGTGGGTTGAAGTCTCCATCAACGTGGATGTAGGATAGCACCACCTATCTGAACCACGGGAAAAACATCCGTGTCTCCAATTGCGTTTGAATTCTCCAAACCCTTCCCTTTACATTCTTGCAAGTTGCATGCTTTACTTTCCGCTGCCAATATACTCTTTGCATGCTTGCTTGAATTGTGTGATGATTGCTTGACTTGTCCTAAAATAGCTAAAATCTGCCAAGAACTAAAATTGGGAAAAGGTCAAGTTTTTATTTGGTCAAGTAGTCTAATCACCCCCCTCTAGACATACTTTCGATCCTACAGAAACCGGCGGGTTAGCACGATGATGCTCTTATGAGGACTTTGATCCTTTTGAGGAATTTGGTCAGTATGAGGACTTGGATCCATATGAAGAATTTGATCTGGGGTTCCTATTCTTCACAGGTGGGGTCATGATGACATTCACCTGAAGATTTTCAAGGCACCTTTTGGGAACCTAGATTTTCTTCATATGAGGACCGTTCCTGCAGTTAGTGCCAACATATATAGCAAATACTTCACCATTCTGATTTTTGAACAGTTTATAATTGGAGTCAAATGACTCATCAGAAGAATATGAAGATTGACATGTAAAGCCAGATGAAGTAGATGGATCCACTGAAGGTCCCTTTGCAGCAACCCATGAGGTTTTGGGATACTACTCAGGTTTCCAGTAGGTCCCATCAGCATTGAGTTTCGTCTCAAAGGCAATACCCTCTTTCCTAGGGTTCCTGTTGAGGATCTGCTTTTTAAGCACGTCACAAAGAGCCTGATGCCCTTTGAGGCTTTTGTACATGCCTGTCATATACAATTCCTTCAGCCCTGCATCATCAGTGATACTCGCAATGTTCTCAGATGAGGAATTAGTGATAGCAGAGGCAGTTGAAGAATTTGCAGCAATGGAAGTATTTGAGCATTCAGGTGAAGAATTAGAAGTTTCACGTTCAATGCACTTCAAACATGGAGGAACAAATTCATCCTGGGTAGCGCTGATCCGTTGAGCAAGTAATGAATCACGCTCCTTCTGAAGATCTTCATAACTCACTCTTAACTGCTCAAGATCTTGATTTCTTTGAAGAAATTCATAAGAAAGCTTCTCATGATCAGATAGGAGAGTGTTATGATGACCTTGAAGATTGTCAAACTTGGACTGAAGTCCTTGAAGACTTTCAGCCAAAGCTTTGGAACGATCCATTTCTTCACCCAACATATCGTCGCTCTCATTTAGCACGTTTTGAACTTTTTCCAAAGCTCTTTATTTTTTAGTGGCAAGGGAAGCAAGTTTGACATAACTGGGTCCAAATTCATCACTAGGTTCATCATCACTGGACTCAGATAAGTAGCATTCAGTTACCTTGGCACCTTTTGCCATAAGGCATCGTGGAGAGTATGATGATTCTAGATTGAAAGTCATAGCCTTGCGCGATTCCATGAGGTCCTCGAACCAGGGTTCATGGCGAGATCGATGACTTTCATAGACCTCAGAGAGTCAGTCCCAGATGAGTTTTGCATGGCTGAGATGCATAACGTTCCTGAACTGGTTTTGTGACAAGCTGGAGCAGATGATGTCCTTCGCCGTGAGGTTGAGTAGCATGTACTTGCGAATATCATCAGCCTCCGCCATCTTGCATAGGTCAGTAAGACCAATTTCGGTGACGGTCCAGAGTTCGTTGCTCATCGCCATGAGGCACTTCTTCATCATGGCCTTCCACTTGGGATAATCATGACCGTCAAAGATGGGGCATGTCACAGTCTTCATTCCTGTGGTCGACATAACTAAAACTCCAGGCGGTTAAACCAAAATCACACAGAACAAGGGAGTACCTTGCTCTGATACCAATTGAAAGTGCATTAAGTCGACTAGAGGGGGTGAATAGGCGATTTTTATGAATTCTTCACTGAGAATTTTAGGGTGAGGAAATTCCTAAGAGAAGAACTACTTGCAGCGGAATAAGTACTCAGAAGTAAACGTAACAGAGCATGAGCATGGTCTTCATGATGAAATGAAAACAAGCATAGAGTACAGAAAGCGTAAACACAGGATAAACAGAATGAAGACAAACAGACTGAAGAAATTTGAGCTGAGTAAATAGAGAAAGTCTTCAGTCAAAGTCTTCAAACATATATGTGTCAGATTTCGGGTTCCGGCAGACCCTTGAGGTTCGAACACTGGGGTGCGTGCGGAGATTTCGCCTCCTACCTACCTGCACCCCCCCCCCCCCGCCTTGCTAGGATCTAAACTAAGGAAAGAACAACACAAGAGACGCAGGGTTTATACTGGTTCGGGCCACCGTTGTGGTGTAATACCCTACTCCAGTGTGCGGTGTGGTGGATTGCCTCTTGGGCTGATGATGATGAACAATACAAGGTAGAACAGCCTCGCGAGGGTCTGTTCTTGGCTGGGGCGATGAACTGCTGGGAGGAGCTCAGTCACCCTTCTCTCTCTCTCTACCTGATCTTCTCTATCCTTCGATCCCTCTCCCCTCTTCCCTGTGGGTGGCTGGTCCTATTTATAGAGGCCCTAGTCCTCTTCCCAAATATCGAGCGGGAAGGGAGCCAACAATGGCGGGCTAATTTGAAGGGGGACAGCTAGTATCAACTATCCTGACAAAAGTAGTCTTCGCCTGCGCAAAGCTCTGGTGATGACACCGTCTTGGGCTCCACAGTGACCTCCGTCTCGTAGTCCTCCTGGTCTTGGTCTCGTTGCACCGAAATGGCAACCTTTGCCTGATGCCTCGGTACTCCGCGGCTGCGCTTGCCCCCTTTGCACCAAAGAGGAAGGGAGGACGCTGCGCCGGCTGGCACCCGCCTGGCGCCCCCGGTCGTTATGGCTTGCGTCACGGGCACCTCGTGAGGTACCCCGCCTTGATCTCTCCGCCTCCTTGTGAGCCAGCCTGACGAGGTCGTGCCTGAGGAAGCTCCGCGTCGTCCGCCCCGCGAGGCTTGGCCCCTCGCGAGGGTCTTGGGTTTGTGTTGGTGAAGATGGGCCGCGCTGGGCCCCCCTTTGAGCCACGCCGCAGGCCGCAGGCAGGCAAGTCTGGGGACCCCCGTTCCCAGAACGCCGATAGTAGCCCCCGGGCCCAAGGCGCGCCTGGACTTGGCCGTGCAGGGAGGCGGAAGGGCAAGAGCGAAGCGCCGCGGGCCCTAACAACCTACGGCCTTGGGCGCCGTGCGGCGGTTGATTGGACGTGGGTGTCTCCACTTCCCCATGGCGCCTCGACAACTGCACGGATTGGACAAGTCCCTGCATGCAAAGCGGGTCATAATTACCTGCGATCGTGGGGGCCATTGGTTGGCCATCGCCAGTTATAAGTATGGACCGGCGCACGTCCTTCCAGTTCATCCCTCCTTGCTTCTCCTTTTCTTCATGGCCCCGTCAAGGAGGTTCTCGGCCGCAGAGAAGGGGAAGGCTCACCAGGTTGAGCCCGCCTCTACCCCACCCAAGCGCGGCCGAGGGTGCCCTCGTAAACATCCTGTGGCCACCACGGTGGCTCCCCGCGGCCGTGGAGGCGATCTTCAGCACAGCGACGGGCAGATTGCTGCGGCCGGGGGGCGCGCTCCGACTGCGCGTCCCCCTAGGCCGCGCTTTCGCGCTGCTAAAGTGCTGCCGGAGTTCGTCGTGTGGTCGGCGGGGCCGACCAGCACCCGGCTTCCACTTCCTCGCTTCCTCCTTGGTGAGCTCCCGGCCGGCGCCCCGGGCGGCCTCTGGCTCCAGGCCGACGGCTGCTGCAGCCGGGCCTCATGGGTCTCACTGGAGGTCTCCGTGGCCGGGAGCCTGTTCCTGGCCCGCGGTTGGCAGACGTTTGCCCACGCGCGTGGCCTGAGCCGTCGGTGCACCCTACACTTCAAGTTCGACGGCGATGCCACCCTCTACGTGAGGGTGTTTGGGGAAGATGGTCGCCGCGCAGGGTGTTGCCCCGAGGGTGACGACCGCGGCTGGGAACCCAACTCCGGCGATGATGGAGAGGGCAGCGCTTGCGCGACCGGCGGCGCTCAGGGTTCCTCAAGCTTCTCCGGTTCTTCTTCAGGCGGCGACTCTTCTAGCGGTGGCCGCGGTCAGCCTCCACGTCATCGTATCTGCTTGGGAGGCGGCAACGTGTCCGCCCGCCGTCGCGCCCTGGTGAAGCGCGAGAGGGAGTCCGCCTGAGCTCCGGAGGCAGCTCGGGCCTTCCCTGCGGGCTGGTGTGAGGCGAGCCGCACCGGATTTGTTCTTTCTTTTCCTTTTTCCTGCGTAACAAAGACAATAGTGTGGAGCCCCGCGGGGGCGTGTTTGGGTTATTGCTATTAATCATCGTTTTGCTTTCGTTACCATACCTTCTGGCTACGTGCTCGAGCATGGATAGTTCCCGGCCCCGGCCGTGGGGGGGGCGACCGACCCAGGCCCTTTGTTTGTGTCGCGGTGCCCGTGGGGCACGGACTGGAGGGGTGCTCCTGTAAGGGGCCCAGGTCGCGAACTCTTTGAATGACTAGGATAGGAACACTCGCGAGGGCGCTCAGCTACCCTCCTCGCGAGGCCTTGCACAAGAGAAGTCGAGGCAGGAGAGTGAAAAGTCGAAGAACCACAAGCCAATGATGGCAACAACTTCAATAAAACTTCGATTGTGAAGGAACAAGCCAACTGCGGAAAGCAAATGAAAAGCCGCGTCTGGCACCTAATCTAGTATTCAACGTCTTCTCACCAGCGCGGAGCTAAGTGCTGCCACTGGGCGTGGGAGGGAGCCCCAGGGCCTGAGGTCGGCGCTCCTGAGACTCCGGGGCGTGTACAGCCCCAACTCATTATTACGTGAGAGTGTCACGGGCGGCAAGCTTCACAGGCGTTGGCCTTCTTCACAGGCTCCGGGCCTTTTCCAAAACGCGATAGCTTCACAGGCATTCACCTTCTTCACAGGCTCTGGGACTTTTCCAAAACGCGATAGCTTCATAGGCATTTGCCTTCTTCACAGGCTCCGGGCCTTTTCCAAAACGCGATAGCTTCACAGGCATTCTCCTTCTTCACAGGCTCCGGGCCTTTTCCAAAACGCGATAGCTTCACAGGCATTCGCCTTCTTCACAGGCTCCGGGCCTTTTCCAAAACGCGATAGCTTCACAGGCATTCGCCTTCTTCACAGGCTTCGGGCCTTTTCCAAAACGCGATAGCTTCACAG
Organism: Triticum urartu; assembly: GCF_003073215.2. Lineage (NCBI taxonomy): Eukaryota > Viridiplantae > Streptophyta > Magnoliopsida > Poales > Poaceae > Triticum > Triticum urartu. The sequence goes on along the minus strand of NC_053027.1, from coordinate 505,889,091 downwards.
GCATTCGCCTTCTTCATAGGCTCTGGGCCTTTTTAGGGGTAGAACCTCCGGAGGTGCTGGATGTTCCATGCATTCTGGACTGGCACCCCCTCCTGAGTCTCCAAGCGCGCGGAGCCGGGACTGGAAACATGAACAACTTTGAACGGGCCCTCCCACATGGGAGAGAGCTTGTGCAGCCCCTCCCTGGAGAGAATCCGCCTGAGCACGAGGTCTCCTACCTCGAGAGTTCCGGGGTGGATGTTGCGGCTGTGATATCGCCGCAGTGCTTGTTGGTACCTCGCCGCTCATAGCGCGGCTTCTCGGCGACGTTCCTCCCCCAGCACAAGGTCCATCCCCCGCATGGCATCCTTCTGCGCCTCGTCAAACGCCAAGACCCGCGCAGAGCGACGTCTGACCTCGTGAGGAAGGACCGCTTCGGCTCCGTAGACTAGGAAGAACGGGGTCTCTCCAGTCAGCTTGGTCGCGGTTGTGCGGATGGACCACAACACGGACTGAAGCTCGTCGTACCAACCTCTGCCGCAGGCCTCCAGCTTCTTCTTGAACATCCTGGTCTTGAGGCCCTTCAAGACCTCCGCGTTGGCTCGCTCGGCCTGGCCGTTGCTTCGGGGGTGCGCCACCGAAGCGTAGCATATCTGCGTTCCAAGGTTAGCACAGTATGTTTTGAAGAGGTTACTGGTGAACTGCGAACCGTTGTCCGTGATGATGCGATTCGGCACCCCGAACCGGCTCACAATGCCCTTGATGAACTTGACCGTGGAATCCGCGGGAGTGGTGCGGACAGCCTCTACTTCAGCCCACTTGGTGAACTTGTCCACGGCGACGTAGAGGTAGCGGTAGCCCCCAGGCGCCCGAGGAAACGGGCCCAAGATATCCAGCCCCCAGACTGCGAATGGCCACGAAAGGGGTATAGTCTGCAAGCCTCCTGCTGGCTGATGGATCTTCTTGGCGTGGAACTGGCAGGCCTCACAAGCTTTCACTAGTTCGACGGCGTCATTGAGCGCGGTGGGCCAATAAAACCCACTGCGGAACGCCTTGCCGACGAGGGTCCGTGATGATGAATGATGTCAACAATCTCCACCATGTATATCTTCCAGCAGTTCCTTCCCTTGCTCCCTGGAGATGCAGCACAGGGATACATGTTTGGCCGCTTCCGGTAGAGCTCTCCATCCTTGATGCAGTATGTCGTGGCCTGGCGTGCCACTCGCTCCGCTTCCTCCTCCTTCTCCGGCAGGGTCCCTTGTGTTAGGTAACTCCGGAGCTCCGCGATCCAACATCCCTCCTGAGGTTCCATCGTCAGGAGCAGACATGCTCCTGAGGCCGGGCCACAGGCCGGAGCCCCTGAGGCAGGTGGCTGGGGGAGCTCCTCCCGGGGCTGAGCCGTGTTCGATAATGACGGCAGGGCTGATGGCTTGAAGAGCCGCTCCTCGAAAACGCCAGGCTCCTGAGGTAACCGCCTGGACGCCCGTTTGGCGATGTCGTCGGCCTCCTGATTGGTGCCACGGGGCACATGCTGCAACTCCAACCCCCAGAACTGCTTCTCCATCTTGCGGACCTCCGCTAGGTAGGCTTCCATGTGCTCATCCTTCGGCTCGTACACCTTGTTGGAGAAATTGACAAGGAGCTGCGAATCGCCCTTGATGGTGAGGCGTTTCACCCCCAGGGCAGTCGCGGCCTTCAAGCCCGCTATTAAACCTTCATACTCTGCTATGTTGTTGGAGACCTTTTCACCTTGCTGGAAACAGAGCTGCACAGCGTAATAGAGCTTGTCCTGAGCGGGCGATATAAGCACCGCCCCAGCCCCAGCGCCATGCCTGGAGAACGCCCCATCGAAGTACATGACCCAGCCTTCTGGCACCTCGCTTCCCGAGGACAGGGACCGATCCTCGTCGGCCTTGAGGCCTGGAGCCTCCGTCCATTCTGCCACAAAATCCGCCAACACTGCTCCCTTGATGACTCTGGTCGTGCTGAATTCGAGCTGAAACGCTTGCAGTTCTATGTTCCACTCAGCGACCCTTCCAGCTGAATTACGGCTCCTGAGTACTCTCTCCAGGGGGTATGACGAGACGACCTTGATGGGGTGACCCTAAAAATAGTGCCGCAGCTTGCGTGAGGCCATTAGTAGAGCGAAGAGGAGTTTTTGAGGCATGGGGTACCGTGCCCTTGCTTCCCGCAGCACCGTGCTGACGAAGTACACTGGGTGCTCAACGAGGTGGAGTGCGTCAGTGCTGGTGGCTCCCTTCAGAGACCGTGGCGCCTCTTGAGGTAATGAGGCCTCCTGAGACTGGCCATCTGGAAGAGGGGCCTCTTCTGCCTTTGGTGCACCCCTCTGCGGCAGCTGATCCTCCTCAGCCGCGGTGGCGGTTTCTGTAGGCCTTCCTTGTCCCTGTTCTGCCTTGTCCCGGGCTACTGCCGCGGTTTTGATTCGGCGCTCCTCTCTGACTGCCACCAAGGCTGCACTGGCAGAGTAGGGAGTGGCGGCGAGGTAAAGCACCAGGGGCTCTTGAGGGCGCGGAGCCACCATGACTGGTGGGCTGGTCAGGTATCTCTTGAGATCCTGGAACGCCTTGTCAGCCTCTTCAGTCCACTCGAAGGGCCCCTTTCTCTTCATTAGCTGGAAGAAGGGCAGTGCTCGTTCCCCCAACTTGGAGATGAAGCGCCCTAGCACGGTCACGCGCCCCATGAGCTTCTGCATTTCTCTGAGGGTCTTTGGCGGGCTCATGTCTTCCACCGCCTTGACCTTCTCCGGGTTAGCCTCGATGCCTCGGTGGGACACGAGGAAACCCAAGAGCTTGCCCGAGGGGACTTCGAACACACACTTCTCTGGGTTGAGCCGTAGGTTCACTGCGTTGAGGCTCGCGAAGGTTTCCTCCAAGTCTTGTATCAAGGTCCTGGCCTCCCGAGACTTTACCACAATGTCATCGACGTAAGCTTCAACATTCTTCCCGAGCTGCGGGCCCAAGGTGATGTGCATCAGCCGCTGGAAGGTCGCCCCTACGTTACGCAGCCCGAATGGCATGCATGTGTAGCAGTACACCCCACACGGGGTTAGGAAGGCTGTCTTCTCGATGTCTTCTACCGCCATCTTGATCTGGTGATACCCAGAGAAGGCATCCAAGAAGCATAACAGGTCGCATTCCGCAGTGGAATCGACGATCTGGTCGATGCGGGGGAGCGGGAACGGATCTTGCGGGCATGCTTTGTTGAGGTTGGTGAAGTCGACACACATGCGCTCCTTCCCCCCCTTCTTTGGCACAACGACAGGGTTGGCCAACCAATCCGGGTATTGGACTTTGCGAACGACCCCAGCAGCTTCTAATTTGCAGGTCTCTTGGACGATGAAGGCCTGCTTTTCTGTGGACTGCCGCCTGGCCTTCTTCTTCACAGGGCGCACGTTGGGGCACACGTTGAGGTGATGCTCGACTACACTCCTAGGGATCCCTGCCAACTAGTCAGGCTCCCAAGCGAATACCTTCTTGTTTGCGTGCAGGAACCCGACCAGGGCCTTCTCCTACTCGGGTTTGAGGTGGGCGCCTATGGTGAAAGTGACGTTGGTGGATCCATCCTCATCGACGGGTATCTGCTTGGTTTCTGCCTTGTCTTGGGTGAACAACTGTTTCTTCTTGGCGGGTGCAGCCCCCTTGGGCCCGGGGGTCTCCAAGTTGGCAGGCTGTGCCGACGCCGCCATCTTGAAGGCGAGCTTGAGCACCCGCAGCGCATCCCCGATGTCCCCGTGCACAGTGAGGACACCGCTACTCCCGGGCATCTTCATGAGGTTGTACGCCGGGTGTGTCGCGGCCATGAACTGGGCTAGCGCTGGGTAGCCAAGGATGGCGTTGTAGGGGAGGCCGATGGGGGCTATGTCGAAGTCGACCAGCTCCGTGCGGAAGTTGTCGTAGGTGCCGAAGGTTACTAGGAGCCGGATCTGCCCTAGGGAGAAGGGCCGGCTGGGTTGCAGCCGTTCCAGGGGTATGCAGAGGAGGTTGAAGGCCTCGACCGAGAGCATGCTGAGGCCCGCGCCGCCATCAATGAGGGTTCTGGTGACGGCCACCTGGCAGATGGTGGGGGTGCACACTATGGGGAGCGCACCCGAGCAGGCCGAGTTGGAGGGGTGGTCCTCCGAGCTGAAGGTCAGGCCGGTCTTGGGCGCCGCCCGGTCCAGGGGAGCCCCCTGCCGCGTGGAAGCGGCGCTGACCCGGCGGATGAACGGATTGACGTGGTGACTTGTAGGTGACGCCTGCGAGCCGCCCAAGAGGGCCGCGACGACCGGGGGTGTTGGTGCAGCGCGATGGACGGGGGAGAGGTTGCGGGGCTCCATGGGCGCGCGGAGCGTGCGGGACGAAGAACCAGCTGGGGTGAGCGAGGGAGTTGCGGTGCGGCCGTCTTGCCGCACGGACGGATGCTGGGACGATGCTCGCTGCTCGTCCCCCGCCGGGCCGGTGGCGGCGTTGTCGGCAGGCGACGGGGAATGGCGAGGACGCCCGCCGACAGGGGCCGTCTGGGCGACGCGGGAAGCGAGCGCGGCCCGGCGCTCGGCGCGGGCCCGACGAGCGTCAGGCATGGGCGTGATGGTCGTAGGAGAACGGGGTGGTGGAAGACGAATCCCGACGCACCCCTACCTGGCGCGCCAAATGTCAGATTTCGGGTTCCGGCAGACCCTTGAGGTTCGAACACTGGGGTGCGCGCGGAGATTTCGCCTCCTACCTACCTGCACCCCCCTGCCTTGCTAGGATCTAAACTAAGGAAAGAACAACACAAGAGACGCAGGGTTTATACTGGTTCGGGCCACCGTTGTGGTGTAATACCCTACTCCAGTGTGTGGTGTGGTGGATTGCCTCTTGGGCTGATGATGATGAAAAATACAAGGTAGAACAGCCTCGCGAGGGTCTGTTCTTGGCTGGGGCGATGAACTGCTGGGAGGAGCTCAGTCACCCTTCTCTCTCTCTCTCTACCTGATCTTCTCTATCCTTCGATCCCTCTCCCCTCTTCCCTGTGGGTGGCTGGTCCTATTTATAGAGGCCCTGGTCCTCTTCCCAAATATCAAGCGGGAAGGGAGCCAACAATGGCGGGCTAATTTGAAGGGGGATAGCTAGTATCAACTATCCTGACAAAAGTAGTCTTCGCCTGCGCAAAGCTCTGGTGATGACGCCGTCTTGGGCTCCACGGTGACCTCCATCTCGTAGTCCTCCTGGTCTTGGTCTCGTTGCACCGAAATGGCAACCTTTGCCTGATGCCTCGGTACTCCGCGGCTGCGCTTGCCCCCTTTGCACCAAAGAGGAAGGGAGGACGCTGTGCGGGCTAGCACCTGCCTGGCGCCCCCGGTCGTCATGGCTTGCGTCACGGGCACCTCGTGAGGTACCCCGCCTTGATCTCTCCGCCTCCTCGTGAGCCAGCCTGACGAGGCCGTGCCTAAGGAAGCTCCGCGTTGTCCACCCCGCGAGGCTTGGCCCCTCGCGAGGGTCTTGGGTTTGTGTTGGTGAAGATGGGCCGCGCTGCGCCCCCCTTTGAGCCACGCCGCAGGCCGCAGGCAGACAAGTCTAGGGACCCCCGTTCCCAGAACACCGACAATATGAACAAGCACACAACACATAAATGAGGAAATGGAAGGGTTGAGGAAATGGAACCAGTTAGCTCGGTGAAGACAATGATTTGGTAGACCAGTTCCAACTGTTGTGACAGTTGTACGTCTGGTTAGGGAGGCTAGGTATTTATACCTGAGGACACACATTCCCGGACACCCAGTCCTGAACACGAAGCTCGGGACACTTAGTCCTCACCATATTCCCCTTGAGATAAGGTCACATAGACCTCGCCCAATCACTCGTGGTAAGTCTTCAGGTGACTTCCAAACCTTCACAGACTCGGTCACTCGGTGATCCACAATTTCCTCTTGGATGCTCTAGAGTCTATACCATGACGCCTAACCGTCTGGAAGATGCATAGTCTTCAAAGGTAACAAGTGTCGGATCCACGCAGGATCAATCTCTTCAGTGATGCTCAATCACTTTTGGTTTGTAGTTGTTTGGGTTTGGGTTTTCCTCACATGATGATTTTCACTCAAAGTCCTCGGAGAATGGGATGCTCTCAAATGACAAATGTTAGTTTCTCTCGGAGCAGCCAACCAGCTAGTGGTTGTAGGGGGCAGCTATTTATAGCCTAGGGAGCAGCCCGACATGATAAGACATAAATGCCCTTCAATGATATGACCGTTAGGTTGGTAGATATTTTGGGATAGCTGGCGCATAGCACAGCAATGGTCGGAATTTTGAGTATCAAATTCCTCAGGGCTATCATGTTCCTCACTGTGTAGGCAATCCGCACTGGCGAATTCCTAACTCCTTAGTCAAAACAAATTCCTCAGAGACCAGAAGAACTTCGTCTCTGTCACTTAAGAAATTGACTGAGCTGTATGAGATTTCTAATGGCTTCACTTGAAGGGATTGGTAGGTGTAGGATTTGAGTTGAGCATCACTTGAAAATTTTTCCTTAGTATTTCCTTGGCCCCCTTTAACAGTACGGTGTGTCCTATGAGTCAAGAAAGATAAAATGAAACTACGAAAACAAAAGTCTTCAGAAAGTCTTCCGAAATCCAAAGTCTTCAGTCGAAGAACTTCATTTTTAGGGGTCGACTTTCTCTGTAAATATAAAACTCCTCATAGACTTATAGACCTATGTACACTCACAAACGCATCAGTCCCTTAACCTATAAGTCTTCAATACACCAAAATCACTAAGGGGCACTGGATGCACTTATAGATTGCCATGCAACGGATGCACTAGAGCTATAAGTGTATGAAAGCTCAAAAACAAACTAAGTGGGTGTGCATCCAACTTGCTTGCTCATGAAGACCTAGGGCATTTGAGGAAGCCCATCGTTGGAATATACAAGCCAAGTTCTATGATGGAAAATTCCCACTAGTATATGAAAGTGAAAACACAGGAGACTCTCTATTATGAAGATCATGGTGCTACTCTGAAGCACAAGTGTGGTAAAACGATAGTAACATTTCCCCTTGTCTCTTTTACTCTCATTTTTTGGCCTTCTCTTTTTCTGGCTTTTCTATTTTTTTATTTCCTCACATGGGACAATGCTCTAATAATGACGATCATCACACTTTTATTTACTTACAACTCAAGAATTACAACTTGATACTTAGAACAAAATATGACTCTATATGAATGCCTCTGGCGGTGTACCGGGATGTGCAATGAATCAAGAGTGACATGTATGAAAGAATTATGATCGGTGGCTTTGCCACAAATACAATGTCAACTAGATGATCATGCAAAGCAATATGACAATGATGAAGCGTGTCATAATAAACGAAACAGTGGAAAGTTGCTTGGCAATATATCTCGGAATGGCTATGGAAATGCCATAATAGGTAGGTGTGGTGGCTGTTTTGAGGAAGGTATATGGTGGGTTTATGATACCGGCGAAAGTTGCGCGGTACTAGAGAGGCTAGCAATGGTGGAAGGATGAGAGTGCGTATAATCCATGGACTCAACATTAGTCATAAAGAACTCACATACTTATTGCAAAAGTCTATTAGCTATCGAAACAAAGTACTACACGCATGCTAATAGGGGGATAGATTGGTAGGAAAAGACCATCGCTCGTCCCCGACCGCCACTAATAAGGAAGACAATCAAAAAAATATCTCATGCTCCAACTTCGTTACATAACGGTTCACCATACGTGCATGCTACGGGACTCACAAACCTTAACACAAGTATTTCTCAAATTCACAACTACTCACTAGCATGCCTCTAATATCACCATCTTCATATCTCAAAACAATCATAAGGAACCAGACTTCTCATAGTATTCGATGCATTTTATATGAAAGTTTTTATTATATCCCTCTTGGATGCCCATCATATTAGGACTAAATTCGTAACCAAAGCAAATTACCATGCCGTTTAAGACTCACAAAATAATATAAGTGAAACATGAGAGTTCAACAATTTCTTCAAAATAAAACTACCACCATGCTCTAAAAAGATATAAGTGAAGCACTAGCGCAAACGACAAACTACTCCGAAAGATATAAGCGAAACACAATGAGTAGTTGAATAATTATGCAACTATATGAAGACTCTCGAACATTTAAGAATTTCAGATCTTGGTATTTTATTCAAACAGCAAGCAAAAAATGACATTGCGGCTATAGCACATATCATGTGAAGAAGCAAAAACTTAGGCACCCCAGGCTTTACACTTTATGCTTCCGGCTCGTATGTTGTGTGGAATTGTGAGCGGATAACAATTTCACACAGGAAACAGCTATGACCATGATTACGCCAAGCTATTTAGGTGAGACTATAGAATACTCAAGCTTGAGCTTTTGTGTCTCCTTAATTCCTCTCATATCATAGTTTCCTGGAATCTTAAAAACTTCATGCACACAAAACTCAACAAGAACTCGTGAGATAAGTTAGTATACATCAACGCAAAACCTTATCATTCTCTACTGTAGAAAATCACTAAAAATATAATTTGACATTGCATACTAAATGGCTCTGCATATTTAACAGTCATATCCTCAAATATAATCATTAAACAAGCAAACATATGCAAACAATGCAAACATAACAGCAATCTGTCTAAACAGGATAGTCTGTAAAGAATGCAAGAGGAATCATACTTCTTTAACTCCAAAAATTCTGAAAAATTACCACACTGTCTATAATTTATTTTTACTCATTGTGTAAAAATTTCCAGATTTTATCATGTTCTTACTATTCATAAATATTCAAAACATAACAGCAAACTTTCTGTTTTTAAAACAGAAACGTATAGACTTGAAAAATAAGCATGCTAAAGGCTATACTTGACCTTTTTTATTGAACTAAAAGATGCAAAACATTAATCTAAATAATAGCAAGAAAATCCTAATAAAACAAAATGACGCGCCAAGCAAAACTCATATCATGTGGTGAATAAAAATATAGCCTCAAGTAAAGTTACTGATAAACGAAGACGAAAGAGGAGATGCCGCCCGGGGCATCCCCAAGCTTAGATGCTTGGTTGTCCTTGAATATTACCTTGGGGTGCCTTGGGCATCCCCAAGATTAGGCTCTTGCCACTCCTTATTCCGTAGTCCATCGAATCTTTACCCAAAACTTGAAAACTTCACAACACAAAACTTAACAGAAAACTCGTAAGCTCTGTTAGTATAAGAAAGCAAATCACCACTTAGGTACTGTCAAGACAAGATTCATAATTTTTCTCACATGATGCCTACTGTACCTTATCATTTCTAAAATTTATATTAAGCAATATAAGCCATAGAAACTAGAAAACAAGCAAACTATGCATCGAAAATAGAATCTGTCAAAAACAGGACAGTCTGTAGTAATCTGTAGCTCTCGAATACTTATATAACTCCAAAAATTCTTAAAAAATTAGGACAACCTGAGAAATTTGTTCATTAATCTTCTTCAAAAAGAATAAGTATTTTATCACGCTTTTGTTAAAAACGAGAATTGTTTTCCTGAGTGCAAAAGTTTCTGTTTTTCAGCAAGATCAAATCAACTATCACCATAGATCATCCCAAAGGTCTTACTTGGCACTTTATTGAAACAAAAGCTATAAAACATGATTACTACATTAGCTTAATCATGTTAACACACAAAAACAGTAGGTAAAGGTGTTGGGTTGTCTCCCAACAAGCGCTTTTCTTTAATGCCTTTTTAGCTAGGCATGACGATTTCAATGATGCTCACATAAAAGATAAGAATTGAAACATAATGGGAGCATCATGAAGCATATGACAAGCACATTTAAGTCTAACCCACTTCCTATGCATAGGGATTTTGTGACCAAACAATTTATGGGAACAAGAATCAACTTGCATAGGAAGGTAAAGCAAGCAACACTTCAAGATTTTCAACATGTAGAGAGGAAACTTGATATTATTGCAATATGTAAAAGCATATGTTCCTCTCTCATAATAATTTTCAGTGGCATCATGAATGAATTCAACAATATAACCATCACATTAAGCATTCTTTTCATGATCTACAAGCATAGAATTTTTATTAGTCTCCACATAAGCAAATTTCTTCTCATGAATAGTAGTGGGAGCAAACTCAACAAAATAACTATCATGTGAGGCATAATCCAATTGAAAGTTAAAATCATGATGACAAGTTTCATGGATATCATTATTATTTATAGCATACATGTCATCACAATAATCATCATAGATAGGAGGGATGCTTTTATCATAATAAATTTGCTCATCAAAACTTGGGGGACAAAAAATATCATCTTCATCAAACATAGCATCCCCAAGCTTGTAGCTTTGCATATCATTAGCATCATGGATATTTAAAGAATTCATACTAACAACATTGCAGTCATGCTCACCATCCAAAGATTTAGTGCCAAACATTTTAATGCATTCTTCTTCTAACACTTTGGCATAATTATCGGAATCCTTATTTTCACGACAGATATTAAAAAGATGAAGCATATGAGGCAACCTCAATTCCATTTTTTAGTTTTCTTTTATAGACTAAACTAGTGATAAAACAAGAAACAAAAAGATTCGATTGCAAGATCTAAAGATATACCTTCAAGCACTCACCTCCCCGGCAACGGTGCCAGAAAAGAGCTTGATGTCTACTACACAACCTTCTTCTTGTAGACGTTGTTGGGTGCAGAGGTTTGTAGGACAGTAGCAAATTTCCCTCATGTGGATGACCTAAGGTTTATCAATCCGTGGGAGGCGTAGGACGAAGATGGTCTCTCTCAAACAACCTTGCAACCAAATAACAAAGAGTCTCTTGTGTCCCCAACACACCCAATACAATGGTAAATTGTATAGGTGCATTAGTTCGGCGAAGAGATGATGATACAAGTGCAATATGGATGGTAGATATAGGTTTTTGTAATCTGAAAATATAAAAACAGCTAGGTAACTAATGATAAAAGTTAGCACAAACGGTATTGCAATGCTTCGAAACAAGGGCTAGGGTTCATACTTTCACTAGTGCAAGTTCTCTCAACAAGGATAACATAATTAGATCATATATCCCTCAACATGCAACAAAGAGTCACTCCAAAGTCACTAATAGCGGAGAACAAACGAAGAGTTGTTGTAGGGTACGAAACCACCTCAAAGTTATTCTTTCCGATCAATCCATTGGGGTATTCCTATAAGTGTCACAAACAGCCCTAGAGTTTGTAGTAAAATAACACCTTAAGACACAAATCAACCAAAACCCTAATGTCACCTAGATACTCCAATGTCACCTCAAGTATTCGTGGGTATGATTATATGATATGCATCACACAATCTCAGATTCATCTATTCAACCAACACAAAGAACTTCAAAGAGTGCCCCAAAAGTTTCTATCGGAGAGTCAAGACGAAAACGTGTGCCAACCCCTATGCATAAGTTCACAAGGTCACAGAACTCGCAAGTTGATCACCAAAACATACACCAAGTGGATCACGTGAATATCCCATTGTCATCACAGATAAGCACATGCAAGACATACATCAAGTGTTCTCAAATCCTTAAAGACTCAATCCGATAAGATAACTTCAAAGGGAAAACTCAATTCATCACAAGGAGATAGAGGGGGAGAAACATCATAAGATCCAACTATAATAGCAAAGCTCGCGATACATCAAGATCGTGCCATATCAAGAACACGAGAGAGAGAGAGAGAGATCAAACACATAGCTACTAGTACATACCCTTAGCCCCGAGGGTGAACTACTCCCTTCTCGTCATGAAGAGCGTCGGGATGATGAAGATGGCCACCGGTGATGGATCCTCCCTCCGATAGGGTGCCGGAACAGGGTCCCGATTGGTTTTTGGTGGCTATAGAGGCTTGCGGCGGCGGAACTCCCGATCTAGGTTATTTTCTAGAGGTTTGGGGATTTATACAAGAGGTTGGCGTCGAGAACAAGGCAAGGGGGCCCACGGGAAGTCCACGAGGCACAGGGGGCGCCCTCCACCCTCGTGGGGCCCACGGGACTCCCCTCCGATAACTTTTTGTTCCAGTATTTTTTATATTTTCCAGAAAAAATCTTAATTGATTTTCAGCGCATTTCGAGAACTTTTATTTCTGCACAAAAACAACACCACGGTAGTTCTGCTAAAATAAGCGTCAGTCCGGGTTATTTCTAACCAAATCACACCAAAATAATGTAAAAATATTATAAACATGGCATGAATACATCAAAAATTATAGATACAGTTGTGACGTATCAACTTGTTGGATGATATTCATCATGAGACAGTAATAACCTAGGGTGATACGGCACTAGCTCCAGTTCATCGATATAATGTAGGCATGTATTCCGTAAATAGTCATACGTGCTTTATTAAAAGAACTTGCATGCCATCTTTTCTCCTACCCTCCCGTGGCAGCGGGTACATATTAGAAACTTAGGGATATTAAGGCCTCCTTTTAATAGAGAACCGGAACAAAGCATTAACACATAGTGAATACATGAACTCCTCAAACTACGGTCATCACCGGGAGTGGGCCCGGTTGTTGTCACTCCGGGGTGCCGGATCATAACCGTAGTAGGTGACTATAACTTGCAAGATCGGATCTAAAACATGGATATAATGATGAATTCATAAACGATTCAGATCTGAAATCATGGCACCCGGGCCCAAAGTGACAAGCATTAAGCATGGCAAAGTCATAGCAGCATCAATCTAAGAACATAGTGGATACTAGGGATCAGGCCCTAACAAAACTAACTCGATTACATGATGAATCTCATCCAACTCCTCACCGACCAGCGAGCCTACGAAGGAATCACTCACTCCCGGTGGGGAGCATCATGGAATTGGCGATGGAGAAGGGTGGTGATGATGAAGAACGAAGATCCCCCTCTCCGGAGCCACAAACAGACTCCAGATCTGCCCTCTCGAGGAAGAACAGGGCTTGGCGGCGGCTCCGTCCCATGGATCATGATAATTCTTTCTCCCTGATTTTTTCTAGAATAATGTGAATTTATAGTATCAGGGGGGTCATCAGCAGGGCCACCAGGTGGGTACAACCCACCTGGGCGCGCCAGGAGAGGGGGCGCGCCTTGGTGGGTTGTGCCCACCCAGGGGCCCCTCTCCGGTGGGTCTTGGCTCCAGAAATTCTTATTATTGGTATAAAAAATCCTCAAAAAGTTTTGTTCCATTCCGAGAACTTTTATTTCTGCACAAAAACAACACCATGGTAGTTCTGCTGAAAACAACGTCAGTCCGGGGTAGTTTCATTCAAATCATGCAAATTAGATTCCAAAACAAGAGGAAAAGCATGAGAAAAAGTAGATACGTTGGAGACGTATCAACTCTCCCAAGCTTAAACCTTTTCTTGTCCTCAAGCAATTCAGTTGATAAACTAAAAGTGAGAAATAAAAACTTTTACGAACTCTTTTGCTCTTGTTTGCATAAATAAGCTTAAACAGCACCCAGGTTTTCAGCCAATATTATAACTAACCATGTCAACAATGACTCTTATAGATTATAATGATTCATATCAATGACATAATCTGCTAGTGAGCAATAATAAGATATCTCGAACAGCAACACGTTGTCAAAACAACCATGATATAATATGACAATAATGGTATCTCGCTAGCCCTTTCTGAGACCGCAAAACATAAATGCAGAGCACCTCCGAAGTTCAAGCAGCGACTAAACATTGTAATTCATGGTAGAAAAGATCCAGTCATGATGCACCCAACATTAGCTATACACAATGCATAAATCATGACCGATGTGCTCTACTCAGTTTCAGGCGCTTGTTTATAGAAGGTGATGACACAACATAAAAGTAAATAGAAAGTCCCTTCACAGAGGGAAGTAGTGATTTGCAGAGGTGCCAGAGCTTAGTTTTTAAAATAGAGATAAATGATATTTTGAGACATGCACCCTTCTCATTCACTTCACGACCATCAGTTATCAAGATCTTCCATGCTAAGCACGCTAGTGGCGGTCCCCAAGTAGAAAGTAAAGGTTTTGACTCCATTGGGAGTTTTTGTTTGATTGTGTAAGAGATGAACTCTTTTTGTATTTTGCAGTTTGGGACTGGGCATCCCTATTACCGCCCATTTCCTCGTGCGATGGCGAGTGAATAAACACTCGACCTGAGGATAACATGCTTAGCACGGAAGATATCGACCACCTCCTATCGTTCCATGAACGATCCAGGCACACAAAACGGATAATTTTTTTAGAAGTTTTTAGAGGTGGCACATGCAAATTTACTTAGGACGACAGGGTAATACCGTATGTAGGTAGGTATGGTGGACTCATATGGAATAACTCTGGGTTCAAGGTTTTTGATGTACAAGCATAATTCCCACTTAGTACAGGCGAAGGCTAGTAATTTAAGATTGGGAAGCGGCCAGCTAGAGAGCAACAACGATCATAACCAGGCATTATGCATAAGTAATATCAGACACTAGCATGAGTAGGATATGAATACCATGAACATAAACATTATAGAGGCTATGTTGGTTTCGACTCAACTACATGCATGAACATGTACCAAGTCAAACCACTTGAACATTCAGAGGAGGATAATGTATCATCATACTACATCACAATCATCTTAACGCTATGTTGATATCCAAGATAAATCATTATTAACTCCTAGCTACTTATGCATGGCATGAGAAACTATAATATCTAATTGTCATTGCAACATGTTTAATCATAATGGGCTGAAGCATGGGCACTAGGTTAACATATTTACAGAGACAAGACAAGTCGAGTTCATACCAGTTTCTCTTTGCCACGGCCAGTTCATCGAATGTCGTCATTATTGCCTTTCACTTGCATGACCGAATGATATGAAAATAATAATAGTGCAAGAGTGCCATGGACTAAGCTGGAATCTGCAAAATATTTTATTCAACAAGAGAAGACAAGGTAAAATGGGCTCTTATTAGTTCAGCAATTATTCAAATGAGAGCCAGTCAACATTTTCATCATGGTCTTCTCCTTGATACAACTCGAATAAAAGAAAAGAAATTCAGAGAAACACACTGAAATATTTTTAGAGTTTTTGGTTTTTCTTCAACAAGCAAATAATAAGCAAAAACGAGAAAAACTATTTACACGAGAAAGCTCCCAACAAGCAAAAGAAGAACAAGGAAATCTTTTTGGATTTTCTTTCTAGTGCTACTACTAAGCATGCATAGAAAGTAAATTAACTACAACTAATTTTTTTGGTTTTTCTAAAGTTTTTCAAACACACAGGAAGAAAGCAAGAAAATAAATCTAAGCATGGATGATACAATGAAAAAGTGTAAACACCGACAAATGGAATGATATGTGAACATGAATATAATGTCGGTGAGAGGCACGTACTCCCCCAAGCTTAGGCTTTTGGCCTAACTTGGTAGTAAATCAGTAGCCTAGAGGGTAGTATGGATCCTGAGGACCAGGCATCCACTCATCCCACTACTGAGGAGCGGGCATCCACTGATCCCACCGTGGAGGTGCATGTGCAGCCTCTGCAGCAGCGTGAGCATTCTAGTAGGCGAGGATGTCTACAGGCATAATCCGGTATCCGTCCCTGGCAACAAAATCAAACAAAGCAGGTGCAGGCAAGGGGATAACATCACAAGTGTCAATGTTATAGACCAAGTTATAAGGAATGGCAATGTCAGGACGATCATGTGTAAGAAAGTGATGGTGATCTATGGTTGCACGGTCTAGGTAAACTGTGGTAAGAGGGAAATCATGAGGGCGTATCTCAACCTCGAAGTGAGCCGCCAAACGAGTAGCATAAATACCACCATGTATTTTACCCTGAGATTTATTAAGGTGTAGGCAACGAGCCACGATAGCTCCCAAGGTATACGTGTTGTCACCCTCAATGGCACGACATAAAACAACAAGGTCTGGTGAACTAAGTGCACCCACCTTCTCCCTAGCAAGCAAGCATTTGGTAATGAAATATGCAAAGTAACGAATAGCAGGAAAATGTAAACCACCGGCAGTGATGGCTGACACTCTCCTCTCATCACCCACTGTCAAAGTGCAACAAAAATCCTAAAACTCAGTCGGCCTTGGCTCGGCCAAGCTCCCGTCAGAAGGGATCAAGCATATGCCACAAAACTCAGTAAGTGGTATCTGATGATTTTCAGCATATAAATCAAAGCTCACTTCAGGAGGATTATTTCTAGGCAAGAAAGTAAAGCTTTGAACAGACATATTTGTGAGGATTTGGTGCTGGTCACACTCATCTGCGGTGAATTCGATGAGACCGGCATTGGCAATGAATTGCATGAACTCCTCATGAATTCCAGCTTCTTGCAGGAACGGGATGTGCGGCCATTCGCACGGCCGTACCTCTGCCAACCTCCGAGGTGGAGATCATTGTCAGAAGACTCCCCAATAACACCCTTGGAGTTCTTCCTTGAGCCCATATTTCCTGAAGATATTCATGTTCGCGTACAATTTTTCCTATGAATAAAAATCTGAATTTTTGGTTCACAAAATTTTTCTAACAAAACTTCATAAAACTAGTAGCAACTACTCATAGGGATACATAGAGGCCATAGCAAGCATTCAAACTACTTAGAACACTAAGAATTCAACATGCAAGCACATCTACAGCAGCACCAAGAGTAGCTAATTATTCAAAGTATAAACCACTAAAACAAAAACTAATTGGACAAATGGTGGAGTCACATACCAAGCAACAATCTCCCGTAACAGTTTCGGGAATGGAGCTTCGAGCAAAGAGATCGAAATTGGCAGCAAAATGAGCAAGAACACGGGAGAGAGAGCAAGAGTGATTTTTTTCTGGAGGTAGGTGACAATGTGGGCTAAAGAGATAAGTGAGGGGGCCCATGTGGGGACCATAAGCCCCCAGGGCGTGCCAGGGGGTGCTGGCGCGCCTAGGTGGGTTGTGCCCACCTGGTGCACCGCCCTCTGGTTATGTTTGCACCAAAAATTCTTAAATATTCAGGAAAAAATCATATAAAATTTTCAGCGCATTTTGAGAACTTTATTTTTGGGTCATTTTTTATTGCACGGGAAATTCAGAAAACAGACAAAACATGGCATTTTATTTTATTTAACTAATAAAAACAAAGAATAGAAAGTAGGGACAGAAAGTAGTGCTTACTAAATTCATCAACTTCATACCGTTCAAAAATGATTCATTAATAAGGTTGATCAAGTCTTATTAACAACCACTTTCAATTAGCATGAAACCGAAGAACTTTCGTAAATCGCTAAGTTACCTCAATGGGGATATGTGTTTCCCCAACAATAAGTATTTCATATTTCTTTTTGACAGTAGGTCAAGGTATTTGAAAACTTCCAATAGTGATTGTCGGAGATTTTTCAATAACATTAATACCATTCACTTGGAATTGTTTCTTCGGAAAGTGCACCGTATGCTAATTACCATTGATATGAAGTGACCTTGCTTTTATTGCAATCAATAACAACCCCTGCAGTATTCAAGAAGGGTATAGCAAGGATAATCGACATGTTGTCATCCTCGGGCATCTCAAGTATAACAAAGTCAGTCAAAATAGTAACATTAGCAACAACAACGAGCACATCCTCACAGATACTGATAGGTATGGCAGTTGATTTGCCAGCCATTTGCAAAGAAATTTCAATAGGTGTGATTTTATTCAAGTCAAGTCTTTTATATAAAGAGAAAGACATAACACTAACACCAGCTCCTAAATCACCCAAAGCAGTTTTCACATAATTCTTTTTCATAGAGCAAGGTATAGTTGGTATTCCCGGATCTCCAAGTTTTTTAGGTACTCCATCTTTAAAAGTGTAATTATCAAGCATAGTGGAGATTTCAGCTTCCGGTATTTTTCTTTTATTTGTGATGATGTCTTTCATATACTTTGCATAAGGAGGCATTTTCAGGATATCAGTCAAGCGAGTACGCAAAAAGACTAGCCTCGGCATTTCATCAAAGCGTTCAAATTCTTCATCATCATTCTTTTTAGTTGACTTGGGTGGAAAAGGAATAGGTTTTTGAACCCACAGTTCTCTTTCTTTACCGTGTTTTCTAACAACGAAGTCTCTTTTGTCATATCTTTTATTTTTAGGTTGTGGGTTATCAAGATCAACAGGTGGTTCTATCTCAACATCATTATCTGGTTCCTTGTCATTGGTTGGTTGAGAGTCTTCATGAACCTCATCATTATCTTTTTCATTATAATTAGGTGAGTGTTCATTACCAGATTGAGTTTCAGCATCTGAGATAGAAACTTCATTTTCATTATCAGGAGGTTTCTCTATTTCAGGTTCACTAGAAGTGTGCAAAGTCCTATCATTTTTCTTTTTCTTTTTCTTTCTAGAAGGACTAGGTGCACTAGTGTTATCTCTTTGTGAATCTTGTTCAATTCTTTTAGGGTGTCCCTCGGGATAAAGTGGTTCCTGAGTCATTTTACCTCCTCTAGTTGCAACTCTAACAACAAAGTCATACATATTACGATTCATTTCATCAAGCAATTCTCTTTGAGATTTAGCAACTTGTTCTAGTTGGGTTTGAACCATAGAAGCATGTTTTCAAACACCTCTAACATCATTTGATATTCTAAATAACAAGTCACTCAAGCGAGCAATCATATCAGAGTTATATTTCAATTGTTTCATAACATTTGCACTGAAGTGATCTTGTTTCCTAATATAGTTTTCAAACTCATAAAGGCACTGACTAGGATGCATATTGTGAGGATTATCATTTTCATTAAACTTCATAAGAGAATTTACCTCTACCACTTTAGGCATTGGTGGTGTATTAAGCCCATGTATTTCTTCAATAGGAGGTAAATTTTTAACATCCTCAGCTTTAATACCTTTTTCCTTCATAGATTTCTTTGCCTCTTGCATATCTTCAGGACTGAGATATAATATACCCCTCTTCTTCAAAGTGGGTTTAGGAAGTGATTCAGGAATAGTCCAATCATCGTAATTTTTCAATATGTTATTCAATAATTCTTCAGCTTGAGCAATAGTTCGTTCCTTGAAAACACAACTAGCACAACTATCTAGGAAGTCCCAAGAAGCATCGGTTAGTCAATTATAGAAGATATCAAGTATTTCATTTTTCTTAAGAGGATGATCAGGCAAAGCATTAAGCAACTGGGAAAGCCTCCCCCAAGCTTGTGGGAGACTCTCTTCTTTAGTTTGCACAAAGTTCATATTTCCTGTAAGGCAACTTGTTTCATATGAGCAGGAAAATATTTTTCAGAGAAGTAATAAACCATATCCTGGGGACTACACACACAACCAGGAGCAAGAGTATTGTACCAAGATTTAGCACCACCCTTTAATGAGAAAGGAAATAATTTGAGAATGAAGTAATAGCGAGTTTTCTCATAATGAGTAAAAAGGGTGTCTATATCATTCAACTTAGTAAGATGTGCCACAACAGTTTCAGTTTCATAACCATGGAAAGGATCAGATTCAACCAGATTAATTAGCTCTGGGTCAACAGAGAATTCATAATCCTTATCATCAATAAAGATAGGTGAAGTAGCAAACTTAGGATCACATTTCATTCTAGCATTCAAAGATTTTTATTTATAATTTTGTAGTAATTTCTCTAGATCATCTCTATCATTACAAGCAAGAATATCTCTAGCTGCTTCTTCACTCATAACACAACCTTCCGGTATTTTAGGCAATTCATATCTAAGAAGGCTAGTTCTAGCAGGTGTTTTAGGAGTTTCAGTTTCAAGCTCATCATCAGATTCAACAACATCATGTTGTATAACTCTAGCAATTTGTTTATCAAGAAATTCACCAAGTGGCACATCATCATTATCAAGCAAGGTACTAGCATCATCATAAGCATCATTCATAGTAGAAGTAGCATCATCAATAACTTGCGACATATCAGAATTGATAGCATGTGGTGGTGTTGCAAGTTTACTCATAACAGAAGGTGAATCTAAAGCAGAACTGGATGGCAGTTCCTTACCTTCCCTAGTCTTAGAGGGATAAATCTTAGTCTTTGGATCCTTTAGATTCTTCATAGTGATAATATGATAATAATCCCAAGTGACTCAAAAAATATAGCTATGCTCCCCGGCAACGGCGCCAGAAAAAGGTCTTGATAACCCACAAGTATAGGGGTTCGCAACAGTTTTCGAGGGTAGAGTATTCAACCCAAATTTATAGATTCGGCACAAGGGGAGCCAAAGAATATTTGAAGGTATTAGCAACTGAGTTGTCAATTCAACCACACTTGGAGATTAATTATCTGCAGCAAAGTGATCAGTAGCAAAGTAGTTTGATAGTTTTGATAGTAGTGACAGTAGCAACGGTAACAGTAACAGTGATAGCAGTAGTTTGTAACAAGTGTAATAGTGATGATAGCAGTAGTAACTTCGCAGAAACAATAAGGATAAATTCGTAGGCATTGGATCGGTGACTTGTTGGATGATATTCATCATGAGACAGTTATAACCTATGGTGATACGGCACTAGCTCTAGTTCATCGATATAATGTAGGCATGTATTCCGTAAATAGTCATACGTAGATTATTAAAAGAACTTGCATGGCATCTTTTGTCCTACCCTCCCGTGGCAGTGGGGTCCATATTGGAAACTAAGGGATATTAAGGCCTCCTTTTAATAGAGAACCGGAACAAAGCATTAACACATAGTGAATACATGAACTCCTCAAACTACGGTCATCACCGGGAGTGGACCCGGTTGTTGTCACTCCGGGGTGCCGGATCATAACCTTAGTAGGTGACTATAACTTGCAAGATCAGATCTAAAACATGGATATAATGATGAATTCATAAACGATTCAGATCTGAAATCATGGCACCCGGGCCCAAAGTGACAAGCATTAAGCATGTCAAAGTCATAGCAACATCAATCTAAGAACATAGTGGATACTAGGGATCAGGCCCTAACAAAACTAACTCGATTACATGATGAATCTCATCCAACTCCTCACCGACCAGCGAGCCTACGAAGGAATTACTCACTCCCGGTGGGGAGCATCATGGAATTGGCAATGGAGAAGGGTTGGTGATGACGAAGAACGAAGATCCCCCTCTCCGGAGCCACAAACGGACTCCAGATCTGCCCTCCCGAGGAAGAACGGGGCTTGGCCGCGGCTCCGTCTCGTGGATCATGATAATTCTTTCTCCCTGATTTTTTCTAGAATAATGTGAATTTATAGTATCAGGGGGGTCATCAGCAGGGCCACCAGGTGGGTACAACCCACCTGGGCGCGCCAGGAGAGGGGGCGCGCCTTGGTGGGTTGTGGCCACCCAGGGGCCCCTCTCCGGTGGGTCTTGGCTCCAGAAATTCTTATTATTGGTATAAAAAATCCTCAAAAATTTTCGTTCCATTCCGAGAACTTTTATTTCTACACAAAAACAACACCATGGTAGTTCTGCTGAAAACAACATCAGTCTGGGGTAGTTTCATTCAAATCATGCAAATTAGATTCCAAAACAAGAGGAAAAGCGTGAGAAAAAGTAGACACGTTGGAGACGTATCACTAATGACTTATTGGAAATAATACATACCGATGTATGCGGTCCGATGAGTGTTGAGGCACGCGGTGGGTATCATTATTTTCTGACCTTCATAGATGATTTGAGCAGATATGGGTATATCTACTTAATGAAACACAAGTCTGAAACATTTGAAAAGTTCAAAGAATTTCAGAGTGAAGTGGAGAATCATCGTCACAAGAAAATAAACTTTCTATGATCTGATCGCGGAGGTGAATATTTGAGTTACGAGTTTGGCCTTCATTTAAAACAATGTGGAATAGTTTCACAACTCACGCCATGTGGAATATCACAACGTAATGGTGTGTCCGAACGTCGTAACCGTACATTATTAGATATGGTGCGATCTATGATGTCTCTTACCGATTTACCACTGTCGTTTTGGGGTTATGCATTAGAGACAGCTGCATTCACGTTAAATAGGGCACCATCTAAATCCGTTGAGATGACACCATATGAACTGTGGTTTGGCAAGAAACCTAAGCTGTTGTTTCTTAAAGTTTGGGTTGCGACATTTATGTTAAAAGGCTTCAGCCTGATAAGCTCGAACCCAAATCGAAGAAGTGCGTCTTCATAGGATACCCTAAGGAAACAATTGGGTACACCTTCTACCACAGATCCGAAGGCAAGATCTTTTTTGCCAAGAATGGAAACTTTCTAGAGAAGGAGTTTCTCTCGAAAGAAGTGAGTGGGAGGAAAGTAGAACTTGATGAGGTTATTGTACCTTCTCTCGAATTGGAAAGTAGCCCATCAGACAAATTCGTTCTCGTGATGCCTAGACCAACTAGAGAGGAGGCTAATGATGATGATCATGAAACTTTAGATCAATTTACTACTAGACCTCATAGGTCGAACAGAGCACGTTCTGCACCAGAGTGGTACGGTAATACTGATCTGGAAGTCATGTTATTAGACCATGACGAACCTGCAAACTATGAAGAAGCTATGATGAGCCCAGATTCCGATAAATGGCTTGAGACCATGAAATCTGAGATAGGATCCATGTATGAGAATAAAGTGTGGACTTTGGTGGACTTGCCCGATGATCGGCGAGCCATAGAGAATAAATGGATCTTCAAGAACAAGACTGACGCTGATGGTAATGGTAATGTCTACAAAGCTTGACTTGTCGCAGAAGGTTTTTGACAAGTTCAAGGAGTTGACTATGATGAGACTTTCTCACCCGTAGCGATGTTCGAATCATGTTAGCAATTGCCGCATTTTATGATTATTAAATCTGGCAAATGGACGTCAAAACTGCATTCCTTAATGGATTTCTTAAAAAGAGATGTATATGGTGCGACCAGAAGGTTTTTTCGATCCTAAAGGTGATAACAAAGTGTGCAAGCTCCAACGATCCATCTCTGGACTAGTGCAAGCATCTCGGAGTTGGAATATACGCTTTGATGAGGTGATCAAAGCATATGGTTTTATACAGACTTTCAGAGAAGCATGTATTTACAAGAACGTGAGTGGGAGAGCTCTGTAGCATTTCTAATATTATATGTGGATGACATATTGTTGATTGGAAATGATGTAGAATTCCTAGATAGCATAAAACGATACTTGAATGAAAATTTTCAATTAAAGACCTCGGTGAAGCTGCTTGTATATTGGGCATCAAGATCTATAGAGATAGATCAAGACGCTTAATAGGACTTTCACAAAGCGCATACCTTGATAAAGTTTTGAAGAAGTTCAAAATGGATCAGTCAAAGAAAGGGTTCTTGCCTGTGTTACAAGGTGTGAAGTTGAGTCGGACTCAATCTCCGACCACTACAGAAGATAGAGAGAAAATGAAAGTCATTCCCTATACCTCAGCCATAGGTTCTATCATGTATGCTATGCAGTGTACCATACCTGATGTGTGTCTTGCTATAAGTTTGGCAGGGAGGTACCAAAGTGATCTAGGAGTGGATCACTGGACAACGGTCAAGAACATCCTGAAGTACCTAAAAAGGACTAAGGATATGTTTCTCGTTTATGGAGGTGACAAAGAGCTTATCATAAATGGTTACATCGATGCTAGCTTTGACACTGATCCGGATGACTCTAAGTCACAAAACGGAAACGTAATTATATTGAATGATGGAGTTGTCAGTTGGTGTAGTTCCAAGCAGAGCGTCGTGACAGGATCTACGTGTGAAGCGGAGTACATAGCTGCTTCGAAAGCAGCAAATGAAGGAGTCTGGATGAAGGAGTTCATATCCGATCTAGGTGTAATACCTAGTGCATCGAGTCCAATGAAAATCTTTTGTGAAAATACTGGAGCAATTGCCTTAGCGAAGGAATCCAGATTTCACAAAAGAACCAAACACATCAAGAGACACTTCAACTTCATCCGTGATCAAGTCAAGGAGGGAGACATGGGGATTTACAAAATACATACGGATCTGAATGTAGCAGATCCATTGACTAAGCCTCTTCCACGAGAAAAATATGATCAACACCAAGACTCCATGGGTGTTAGAATCATTACAATGTAATCCAGATTATTGACTCTAGTGCAAGTGGGAGACTGAAGGAAATATGGCCTAGAGGCAATAATAAAGTTGTTATTTTATATTTCCTTATTCATTATAAATGTTTATTATTCATGCTAGAATTGTATTGATCAGAAACCTAAATACATGTGTGAATAGACAGACAAACACTGTGTCCCTAGTGAGCCTCTATTTGACTAGCTCGTTGATCAAAGATGGTTAAGGTTTCCTAACCATGGACATGAGTTGTCATTTGATAACGGGATCACATCATTAGGAGAATGATGTGATGGACAAGACCCATTCGTTAGCTTAGCATATTGATCGTTTAGTTTTATCACTATTGCTTTCTTCATGTCAAATATATATTCCTTTGACTATGAGATTATGAAACTCCAGGATACCGGAGGAATACCTTGTGTGCTATCAAATATCACAACGTAACTGGGTGATTATAAAGATGCTCTACAGGTATCTCCGAAGGTGTCTGTTGGGTTGGCATAGATCGAGATTAGGGTTTGTCACTCCGAGTATCGGAGAGGTATCTCTAGGCCCTCTCGGTAATGCACATCATAAGAAACCTTGCAAGAAAAGTTACTAATGAGTTAGTTGCAGGATGATGTATTACGGAACGAATAAAGAGACTTGTCGGTAACGAGATTGAACTAGGCATGTAGATACCGGCAATCGAATCTCGAGCAAGTAACATACCGATAAACAAAGGGAATAACATATGTTGTCATAATGGTTTGGCCGATAAAGATCTTCGTAGAATATGTAGGAGCCAATATGAGCATCCAAGTTCTGCTATTGGTTATTGATCGAAGAGATGTCTCGGTCATGTCTACATAGTTCTTGAACCCGTAGGGTCCGCACGCTTAACGTTCGATGACGATATTGTATTATATGAGTTATGTGTTTTGGTGACCGAATGTTGGTCGGAGTCCCAGATGAGATCATGTACATGACGAGGAGTCTCGAAATGGTCGAGAGGTAAAGATTAATATATAGGATGATAGTATTCGGACACCGGAAGTGTTCCGGAGTATATCGGGTATTTATCGGAGTACCGGAGGGGTTATCGAAACCCCCGAGGGAGGTATATGGGCCATATGGGCGATAAGAGGGGAGCACACCAGCCCACAAGGGGTGGCGCCCCCCCTCTTGGAATGTGGCCGAATTGGAGAAGGAAAAGGGGGGGTTCGCCCCCTTCCGTTCTCTCTTCCCCCTTCCTTTCTTCTCCGGTGGAAAAAGGAAAGGGGGGGCACTTGGGGAAGCCCCAAGTAGGATTCAGATCCTACTTAGGGCGCCCCCTGGCTGCCTCTCCTTCCCTCCCACCTATATATATGTGGGGAGGGGGCGCCTAGAACATAGAACATCAATTTTTAGCCGTGCGCGGCGCCCCCCTCCCACAGTTTACACCCCCGGTCATATTCTCGCGGTGCGAGGATCACATCACCATCACCGTCATCACGTTGTCGTGCTGACGGAACTCATCGACTACCTGGACACCTTGCTGGATCAAGAAGGCGAGGGACATCACCGAGCTGAACGTGTGCAGAACTCAGAGGTGCCATACGTTCGGTACTGGATCGGTGGAGCGCGAAGAAAGTTCGACTACATCAACCGCGCTGTGAAACGCTTCCGCTTACGGTCTACGAGGGTACGTAGACACACTCTCCCTCTCGTTGCTATGCATCTCCATTGATAGATCATTGCGTGTGCATAATGTTTTTGTTTTCCATGCATGTTTCCCAACATTTTTAACAGTGACATCTGCCTCGAAGTGAGCAAACTCCCGAGCCAACGGACGACAGCAACAATGCTGAGTAGTTACTATCAAAGCCAAGCTTGTAGATTGATGGAGCCCTTAAACTGATCACTGATGGCAGCTTGCGCGCTTGATCTGCTACTGGACTCATTTTTTGAGGCGCGCCCTACCAAATCTCCCATGTCCTCTCACGATCTTTAGAGTACTTCTGTTGGCATGAGTAATCTTACTTGATCCATGTATTTTCATCTTGCCCTCCTTTTTGCAAGATCAAAGTTCCACTTATTGTAAAAAAGCTTCCATTTTTCTAAAAAATAGTCCAAAACATGCTCTACCCCCATCTCAAACAGGGAGGCAAAATTTGAGAGGAGGCAAGTACAAGAGCTAACTTTGTGGACTTGGGAGAAGGCGGCAATCACATCAAAGATCCAAGCATCGTGCCGAGGGCCATGGATGATTGTATATAGGGGGGCGGTAGGCGAAGGAAGATGTCGGTGAAAGAGATGAGGCAAAACAAGAGGATGAGAGCATATCAAAAGGATTATGTGAGTGATAAGAGATAGCAACAAATTCAGGTAGAGGAAAGCGAGATGTTCAAGATAAACAATGATAGTGTGAGAGATGTTTGATGTTGATGCTCTTGTTTTTTTGGTCGGGACGCTCTTTTTATTGATGTTGTTATTACTAACATTGTTGAAGGTTCTACACCACAAGCAAACGAGTTGGCACCTAACTGAAGTCCGCCTTCATCCAGAACATCACCGCGATTACGTGCCTAGACACCAACCAATTCGTCATGATAGAGAAGCCAAAAATTTCAGGTATTCAAAGATATTTTTTTATAAACTCCTATCTATAACCCAACTACACTTTGTGAGAGGTTCACAATTAGTCCATATTCTTTGATCACTTTTTTCTATTACCCTTTTGTCCAATGCACATTCTTCTTCCCATGCACATTTAGGTCATTGCCCTTATTTTTGTTTCAGGTAATGCAAGTTTTACACGACCACTGTTATCATTTATTCACTAGCCTTCCTATTTGTACACCACCTATATCTCAAAATGATATCACGCCCTCACGTGTTAGAGGCAATCTACCGATGCTATACGCCAATCATTTGTTTGTTATAGCTCGCGTGATCGAGGTAGCAAGTCATAACTAAATACATGGGTAGGGCATTTGGTGGCGAGGAAAATGACACGGTCCCGTGTCTTATTCGAGCTCGCTTGTTGTGCGTTTGGTTGTCTCGCACAGAAACAAAAGGGGGATAATGCTTCACAACTAGCATTGTTGATGGCATCCGTCGGCGTGGAGGGGACGAAAGGAAACCAAGTGGACGATGGAGATCGATGGTATACTTATGATTTTAGAGACTGCCATTGTGCACCCCATCACATCAATACAACACCAGTAGAGTAGGGTTTCACCTCCAGAGAGGGGCCTTGAACCAGGGTAATTGTCTCCTGTTTTTTGTTTGGGCTTTTCGGCTAGTCGCGGAACCCTACCGAGGCTTCTACCCGATTTCACACTGACAATGCTCGGAAACGTGTTGAACATTTCAGAAAGCAAGCATGTTGCTCAATAAAAAATATCTAATCTAATCCCTTTGACACAACAAACCCGTTTCTTGGTTCTATTCCACCAAATTCCAATTAGTTTGGATGTATTTTTTCAACCAAACCCAAGTACACACTGTATCAATGAAGAATAAAAGATGAGAGATGATTTGTAGAGTCCATGTCCCTGGACCCTACGATGCAAATTATACCCAATCTAGATCTATATGCCATTTTAGCTTATCGTGCTTTTAATCCTACCACAAACGTATACAAAGACCGGCACAAAGAAAAAACATTATATCTACTTAAAAATAAAATAAAATAAAATTCGATCTTTACATTATATGTTTGTGTCTTTATACATGTGCAAAATTGCATCAAGAAACAACATACTTCATGAACTATGAGGAAAAAAAGAACCAATGCTCTCAAAAAGAGAATTTTGGATATTACACACTATAGACTCTGATTTTTGTTCTCACACAAACCGACTCATATCCCATACGAATAAACAACATATAGCCATCCCATGGTTAAACTGAACCATGATCTCATGAAGGTTGAGAATACACCATAAGGGAATCATCAAGTCATATTATTCATTCATGTAGGTCCTATATGCCATTATAATATTAATTACCGTGATTACTAAATTTATACGTTGATATTTAATGCATGCTTTCGAATATATATCATGATGAATAGTTAATGTCTACCATTCATACATTGTTATTTAATCATTTGCTTTGGAATGACATGATGAATAATTAATGCCTACCAGTAATAAGACTCATGCCATCTAGTATCGCTTAAAGAGCATTAAGTACTACTCTCTCCATCCCATGATAGAGGGCATTGGCTTTTATGAAAATCAATCTTCACAATTTTTGACGAAGTTTATATAGCAAATTATTTACATCCATGATACCAAATATCTATCTTATGAACATTTACTTTATGATGAATCTAATGCTATCCATTGGGTATTCTAGATATTGATGATTTTTTCTATATTATTGGTCAAAGGTCGTAAAGTTTGACTTAGAAAAATCTTATACAAATTATATTTTAGGACTGGGGGAGTGTGATATTAGATTAATAAATTTGTCTATATCCAGTATCGGGATGGCACTATCTTTACCTATAAACCTGGCCATAGTTTATAAAGTTTGACTCAGAACAAAACTAACATGCTCAACATTTGAAAGAGGGGTAAGCATGTTTTGATAGTGCACATGTCCATAATAATCAATAGCAAACAATTCAATTGATATAGTTGTGGTTGATTTAACTGCCTTAATTTTTAAGGTTAACATGGATGCTGTTGATTCGACTGCATTTTTAGAAGTTCAAGGAAATGCTTGCTTCAGCCCCCCAAAAGTTTGGGGTTGGTTTTGCAGTTACTTGGTAGATAATCTTGGACTTCACACTGAAGTGAGCAAGCATTTTTCAACAGTAAACTTGGAAGTCTGTCAGCTTCCTGACAGTATGCCATCCGCCTCGAAGTGAGCCAACGGACGACAGCGACGGCGCTGAGCAGTTACTGTCGGAACCGAGCTCGGAGATCGACGGAGCCCCGGGACTGGTCACTGACGGCGGCAGTTGATACCGCGCTCGATCTGCTCTCTGCTGCCGGAGTCACTTCTCCCCAAGTCTCCCCTGCCCCGCCCTCTCGCTTTGCCTTGCCTTGCCAGAGTAGCTCGCCTCCACGTCTACCAAGTCGCGTCACCGCTAGCTTGTCTCTGTCCGCGCGGTCAACACCGCTACCGTTTCAACGAGGGTGAGAAGCCTTTGCCCCGTTCAACGACAGAACTGGTAAGTTCTGTGGCTTCTGCCACCACCCCGCCCGCCGGTATAAGACTCCACGCCCCCCTCGAGAACCATTCCTGATAGACAGACGGACAAAGATTTCCGGTAGCAGGCACCCAGAGAGAGAGAGAGAGAGAGAGAGAGAGAGAGAGAGAGAGAGGGAGAGAGAGAGGGGCAGGCCATGAAGTCGGCCAGGAGCCTGTCGAGAGGGGACGGGCGGCGGCTGGGGAATGCGTCGCTCATCGCCTTCATGCTCGCGTCCCTCGTCCTGCTCTCCGTCATCAGGACGAGGCTCTCCCCCATGGGTATGTACGCGCGCGCGCGGACAGACTCGTGCTGATTGATTCTTGTGCGCTTGGTTCTGAATGAGGGGGGATTTATCTTTCTTTGCGTGCGTGCGTGCTGCAGAGAAGACGGGGGACGCCATCAAAGCAGAGGAGCGGCATGGGATGAGCAAGGGAAGCGTCAAGGTGGAGGTCGCCCATGAAGCTGTGGTCACAACTCCGGATTCAGCTGGTATGTTGCCGCGAGCCCGCGTCCCTTGCTTCCTTCCTGTGATGAATTTGTTCGTTCTTGGGGATTGTTTCCGTCTCCATTCGGAGTTGCATGATACGGCAGGAAATTTGATGTTCCTGGCCATATGGGGACTGAATTAATGGGTATCCAATGGAGTTTGTGGGGATCGGACCAGATCTGACGTTGAGCTGACTTTTGCAATCTGCAGCGGAGGAGGAGGAGGAGGAGGAAGAAACTCCGCCCAAACCCGCCGACACGTCGTCCCGGGGTGGCGTGAGCGTGCCCGTGCCGGTGAGCACAAGCACCACGCCCGTCCCCGTCGCTGTCATAGACCGCCAGGGCAAGCCGGTGTGCTACGAGTCGGGCCGGCGGTCGGACACGTGCGAGGCCGCCGGCGACGTGCGCGTGCAGGGGCGCAGCCAGACCATCCAGGTCCGCCCGCTGGACCGGGAGTGGAAGGTGAAGCCGTACTGCCGGAAGCAGGACGCCTACGCGCTGTCGCACGTCAAGGAATGGACCCTCCGCCCGCTCTCCGGCGGCGGCCCGCATTGCACGGTCAACAGCTCCGCGACGGCCTTCGTGATCTCCACCGGCGGGTTCACCGGCAACCTGTTCCACGACTACACGGACGTGCTGGTCCCGGCGTTCATCACGGCGCACCGGTTCGGCGGCGAGGTGCAGTTCCTGGTGAGCAGCTTCAAGTCGTGGTGGACCAACAGGTACCTGGAGATCTTCCAGCAGCTGAGCAGGCACGAGGTGATCGACATCGACAACGACGACGAGGTCCGGTGCTACGGGAGCGTGGTGGTCGGGCCGACGTTCCACAAGGAGCTGGGCGTGGACGCGTCCAAGACGCCGACGGGGGCGTCGATGGTGGACTTCCGCGCGATGCTGCGGGGCGCGTTCGGGCTGTCGCGCGCGGCGGCCGAGCCGAGCGGCGACCGGTGGGACATCCGGCGCCGGCCGCGGCTGCTCATCATCTCGCGCAAGAACTCGCGCGCGTTCCTGAACGAGCGCGCCATGGCGGACATGGCCATGAGCCTCGGGTACGACGTGCGCGTGGGCGAGCCGGACACCAACACGGAGGTGTCCAGGTTCGCCCGGCTGGTGAACTCGGCGGACGTGATGGTGGGCGTGCACGGCGCGGGGCTGACCAACATGGTCTTCCTCCCCGCCGGCGCCGTGCTGATCCAGGTGATCCCCTACGGCGGGCTGGAGTGGCTCGCCCGCGGCACCTTCGAGGAGCCGTCCAAGGACATGCAGCTGCACTACATCGGCTACAAGATCCAGCTCGACGAGACGACGCTGAGCGAGCAGTACCCCAAGGACCACCCGGTGCTCACTGACCCGCTCTCCATCCACAAGCAGGGGTGGGAGGCGCTCAAGACGGTGTACCTGGAGAAGCAGAACGTGAGGCCGCACCTGGGCAGGCTCAAGCTCACCTTCCTGGAGGCGCTCAAGCTGCTGCCCCATGGGCGCCAGGCCAAGGCCAACAACTGAGCGCGGCAATGGCCGGGGCCCTATCTGATCATGGATGTAATGATCCGATGTGTACATTGCGCGCGGTCGATGAATCGATCAATTCCATGATGGTTAATCCTGGAGTATAGGCAGAAGAACATATATAGGGGTTTGTTGGTGCTGTTCTTTCGTTCAGTTTCTTTGGTTGTTTGAAGCCTGCATCCTGTCTGTATGAAGTCTACAACTGCAGAATGTAGTGGTAAGATGGAAGAAGCATGTGGAAGCTAATAAAAGGCGAAGGATTACATACTCCTTCGGTGAGGAAAGGTGTTGCTAAGTGCATAAGGGTGGACAGATGGAGTCCGGTCTCTCATCCATTTCTTACCTTTTTTCCCCTTTCAAAATGGAGGCAAAAGTTTACATCATTCCATTAATTAAGAGAGAGTTAATAACATTCACAAAAAAAGAAGTTATAACAACCAGAGCTAACAAACAAAGACTAAAACCCTTGTAAACATTGCTCTCTTGGCACAATATTTCCCAAATTCTTTGCTCCAACCGTAGCACACGTCGTTGCCTCAACTCTAATTTTGCATTGGATGATGGTGGACATTGTCAAAACATCTGAAGACTCTTTGTATTTCTTCCATTTCAAATCGATCAAGCGAAAGAGCGCAGGTGAAGGTGCCCACCGCCTTTCCCCCATCTTTCTTTTTTGCTAGAAAAACTTTCAATCTATGCATCAAACATCATGGTTGTACAAAGAACAAGAAGCAATATAAATTACAACCGTGTTCATGCATTCCTTTTTCCTCCTTTCACACACACGAATTTGCTCCCAAGGAAGAATTGTTAATTTCAGCTATACGACGGTCTTGCGGCCGTCGGGTCTTTGGCTACCACCACTTGGGTATTATCCCAATCCAACGCGGGAGAGTTTTAAAAACTAAAAACAGCCTTGTCTTGCAAAGATTAAATTGACATGCTGATGCCTCCCCGGAAAATAGTGATCGAAAAGCAAGCAAGCAAGCCACCCCATCCCACCCCATCTTTTACCTGGTCCTTTTCTTGACTGCCCCGGTCAGTAACTGAGATGAGATGTCGCCGACGATCCACTGGCGCCCCCAACACGTTACGCGACACGTTACGTGATCAGCGAAGCAAGTCAAAATTGCGTACGTGAGCTGGGGCGCCCGGATAGAAAAGCCCGGCGCTCGCTGGATCCACGCACCAGATAGAAAGGATAGAGAAGTGCTCCACAGCGAGGACGTGAATTCGGGACAGATTTGCAAGGCCGAGCCGCAATCGTGGCCGCGTGTTACCACTAATGCTCTTCATTCATTTCTCCCCCTCCAATCCAGTTTGCGTAGACACATGACACCGTCTTAAATAATCAACCGCAAAGGCAGGCAGGCAGGCCTATGGATGTTAATAAAACGGCAACTGCAGTCCTGCGCGCGGATATAGAAATGAGCTGAGGAGGATGCCGTGTGGACTTGTTCCCGGGAGCGGCATGAAGATGATGAGCGATGGGGACGGGGAATTGTTGTCGCGTGTGTGCGCAGACCCACGATTGATGCCGGAAATGGGGAGAGGGAGTAACGTCAAAAGCCCCGGAACAACGGCCGGGCATAGGTAGATTGATAGATTGCGCTGCCCGGTCCGGCGGCTAGGGAGGCTTGCCTTGACGCGACGTGGATGGCGGGGCGCGACGCCGGAGATGGTGGTGGGGTTCACTGGACGGCGAGGGCGGCCGGAGAAGCTGGGTGGCGCGAGATGGAGAAGAGGCGGTGCGTTTGTGCGATGGCTGGCAGAGGAGGGTTTTGACCGGGAGCTCGTGTTTGACTCGGTGGCCCACAGACCCTCCGTCCGGAAATACTTGTCATTAAAATGGATGGAAGGAGTACTATATTGTAGGAATATCAGGCTTTTTTTTTAAGAATTAGGAATGTCTTTTATCTTAAGACTATATCATGCACATTGAATATAGTGACTTCGATGCATTGTATATTGTTGTTGTTTTTAAAAGAGCTTTCATTTAATGTGTTTTGTGAGAGAAAATGTACTGAGTTGTATGGATTTTGGTGCTAAGAACTACTCCCTCCGTTCCTAAATACTTGTCTTTTTAGGCATTTCAACAAGTGACTACATACGAAGCAAAATGAGTGAATCTACACTCTAAAATATGTCTACACACATCCATATGTAGTAGTCATTTGAAATGTCTAGAAAGACAAATATTTAGAAATTGAGGAAGTATATATAAACTAGGATCGGATATGATAGCTCTTTCTTTCCTCATTAAATAAAGTGTCACGTCAGATTTTTGTTTATGTGTCATATGGCTATGATATAGTCTAAGGTGGAGCACGGGACTACCCTAATTGCACAACTGCATTCCGTAAGAGCAACTCCAACCCAATAGCCATCACCCTAGCAATCCAAATTTTTAGCCATTTAAGCTCCAAAGCACGCAAGACACATATTGTTGTGGCAAGCTCTGTATTTAGCCTTTAATATCATGGTATCCTATAGTATTTTACATATTTTTTGTGTTAGCAAAGGGGAGTTAAGAAATCTTCAATGTCTCTTATTTTAGTTGGATGAGGAGTGGGCGCTTTGGTCTATCTACCTATGCATAAATGATGCCATCTTTTATAAGAAAAAAATGTGCATTCTTGTATGGAAGTGCTACTCTCATGTACCAATTGGATGTGATTATGATTGTTATTACAAAAGTCACATCAAAAGGCACCGATGGAGCTTGGTGCAAAGAATCTCAAGTAGATTTTCAGAGAGTTTATGTCCTGATTTGGTCGGCGTGCCAGTGATAGGCTCCTCGGTCTTTAGAGTAGTTTTGTTGGCAGGAGTCATCTTAGTTGATCCATGCTATTTTATCTTTCCCTCCTTTTGGCGAGATTGAAGTTTCACTTCTTTGTAATAAACATTGTAATAAGATTGACTGTATGCATGTAGGGATGTAGAGGTCGGAGGTAAGAAACACTTCCATTTTCTATAAAAAAAATGGTCCAAAACATGCTCTACCTCCCTCTCAAACATTGAGGCAAAATTTGGATAGGGGGCAAGTACATGAGCTCTGAAAGAAGGAGGCAATCACGTCGAAGATCTAACCATCGTGTCGAGGGCCATGTATGACTATAGAAGGGGGAGAGGGTGGTAGGGGAGGCGGATGTCGGTGAGAGATATTATGCAAAAGAAGAGGATAAGAGCGTATCAAAATGATTTTGTGAGGGATAGCGACAAATTGAGAGAGAGAAGAAGAGAGACGTTCAAGACACACAATGATAGTGTAAGAGATGTTTGATGTTGACGCTCTTTTTTTGTTGGAATGCTCTTGTTGTTGATGTTGTTATTGCTAACGTTGTTGAAGGTTCTACACCAAGCAAACAAGTTGGCACCTAACTAGAGTCCATCGTCATCGTCGAAAACAATGATATACAAACTTTTCCTCGTAGTGCTATGCACAACGGCATGAGCTTATCAATGTTCGACCACATCGTCGTGATTATGTGCCTAGACACAAGCCAATTCACTGTGACAGAGAAGCCAAAAACTGCAGGTATTCAAAGATTAGTTTATACAAACTACTATCTGCAACTCAACTTCACTTCGATGGAGGTTCGCAAGTACATATTCTTTGTTCACTTTTTTCTATTGACCTTTTGTCCGATGCAATTCTTCTTCGCATGCACATTTAGAATGCCTTGTCCCGTCGCCTATCATTTTTCAGGTAGTGCAAGCTGTACACGACTACTATTGTCGTTTCTTCACTAGCCCTCCTATCTTTACACCACATACAGCTCAAAATGATATCACACCCTCATGTGTTAAAGGCGGTCTACCGACGCTATACGGCAACCATTTGTTTTTTATAGCTGGCGTGATCAGGAAAACAAGTCAAAGATGAATACATGAGTAGGGGCATTTCACGGCGAGGAAAACGACATGGGCCCGTGTCTTGTTCATGCTTGCTTGTTGTGCGTTTGGGTTGTCTTGCACAGAAACAAAAAGGGGAGAATGCTTCATAGCTAGCACTGTTGATGGCATCCATCGGTGTGGCGGGGGCGACGAAACGAAGCCGGCGATGTAGATCGATGATTGATGCGTGTTTCCATCTCCTTCAATTAATGATACATACGGTCATGTTGAGCTCCCACTCGACTGGTTGTTTGTTGTAGGTAATCTAATATCAGCATGTATGAAGAGTGGAATATTCTTGAGTTTTTGCGAGGCATTAGTTCGAGTACTAGGTCATTGTGTGAAATTATTATTATTGCAAGGACTGAGGCATAAAATTCTAGATTGCAATAGTTGAAAGCTCATTTGTTTGTAGCCGATATGTTGGTTGCCCATGGCACACATTATCAATACAATAAAAGAGGTGCAAGCCAGTAGACCATTTAAAATTATAGGGACCCGCTAAATTTATAAATGTTGATGACCAATTTACAATTTAGGAACATACACAAGCATAACATTTGAAATAATTTTAATAGTTCTACTCGACACTTTTCTACAATAACTATGGAAATTTTACCCTTTTATTTTTCTTGATTAAGCATATAATCATTGCTCATACATGTGATCGAGCCTACCACGTGTAGAGGCTCACATGTACTAAGCCAATCAATCATGGTATTAGTTTTTTTTAAAGGAGGATAGACCCCCGGGCTCTGCATCTAGACGATGCACGCGGCCATCTTATTAATTATTAAAAGGGGCCATACAAAGTAATACATCAGTCCGTCTGAAGTCACCATCTAGGCAACACCTGTTGCTACTCCTATCCCATTGATGAAGGTGTGCCGAATGTCCGGGCCTAATACCAAAGGGACATCGCACCAAACTCTAACACCTAAAGCCGGATGCCCTAGCCCAGCCACACACCGGGACTAGATCCCATACCGGACCGCTGCACTCTCAGAGATTGTCGCCGCCATCTTCCACCGGTCCATCTCCAGAGCAGAAATTGACCCATCGACCTTGCCTGGCCTACCGTCGATGCCACCATGACGCCAAACAGCTCCACCATCCTGCATGTATCCGCCCACACGTGCCTGTTGAGGGAGTCCTGGATTAGGGGGTCCTCGGGTGTCCGGGCTATTCGATATGGGCCGGACTGATGGGCCGTGAAGATACAAGCAGAAGACTTTCCCCCGTGTCCGGGTAGGACTCCTGTATGTGTGGATGGCAAGATTGATGTCCGGATATGTTATTTCCTTCCCACAAACCGACTTTGTATAACCCTAGGCCCCTCCGGTGTGTATATAAACCGGAGGGTTTAGTCCGTAGAGGCTATCAAAATTCTCATAGGCTGGACAACTAGGGTTTAGCCATTACTACCTCGAGGTAGATCAACTCTTGTAACCCCTATACTCATCAAATACAATCAAGCGGGACGTAGGGTTTTACCTCCATTAAGAGGGCCCGAACCTGGGTAAACATTGTGTCCCACTTGTCCCTTGTTACCATCGATCCTCAGGCGCACAGTTCGGGACCCCCTACCCGAGGTCTGTCGGTTTTGACACCGACATTGGTGCTTTCATTGAGAGTTCCATTTGTTGTCGATAGAAGGATCAATGGCTCGCCTTGTCATCAACAATGATATCACTTCTGGAAGGACCTGACTTCAGGACAGGTCCTCCACCTCGGCGGTTTCACCATGGGCGCTCGCACGGCCGTTAAGCCAACGTTTGCCCCCACAATCACCAACATCACCTCCACATCGGCCTCGAACACTCTGAAAAGATGGATCCGGCGGATGTCACGTCCCTGAACGAGCTGCTAGATCGCATCAACGCCCTGGGGCTTGCAACAGACTATGATCGGATCGGGCTCAAACCCGATCAGAGGGAAATCAAGTCCCCGCCGATCACCCATCTGGTACGGTCGTCGAGGAACGAGCCGAAAACACTTCTTCCCCTAAGTTAAAGACCACCTATGTCCGGATCTCCGAGCCCCTCGAGCCGGACACCCTCCCTCGGGAGGAGACTTCACATCCTCCGAACTCAGGGTCGGACATAGAGCCCGGAAAGCACTTGGATCTTCCTGGACCCGAACTGGTGACCTCAGAGATTTTTCAAGCTCCAGATTCAATCTTGGGTCAGGATTCGGGTTTTAACCTACCCACCCACCACAATCAATACTCTCCAAGTAATTCAGGACCTCCATACATATGTGACCTAATGTATGTACGGCAGCAACCTCAGGAAACGGTCCATCACTTCTGGGCCAGATTCCTTCTTGTTAAAAACAAGATCAAAGGTTGTTGCGACGACGAAGCAGTTTCGGTTTTTTATCGTAATTGTATGGACGAGGGAATTCTGAACGCCCTCAACCGCCGTCGCATACAGACCTTTACGGAATTATCACACTTAGTATAGAAGTATTGTGCGATGGAAAGCACATGGAAGGCCCAGAAAGCCCGGTTGGAACCTGCTGCCTTTAAGCGGTCCACCACACGGGCAAAATGGATACACCCCTATGAGGCATCCGATCATAAGCCCGTTGGCAAGAAAAAAAACCCTCACGGGGCACAGAATAGTTCTTGATGAACTCCTCGACAAACCCTATCAGATACATGCGACGCCGAGTACCAAACCAACTCACAGCCTGTAGGCATGTTGGGTACTCCGGCAAGTGGCTAAAAGCGGTGAGGCTATCCACACCAGCATTACTCCAGAGAAGCATTCTTCGAAGGATGATGATCTTAACGTCTTTACGGTCTTTGAGACCTTCTCTTCAAATAATCGGTGCAAAAGGGCGCTCTGCGACCTCGCCGAAATCAACCAAGTAACCGCAATGAGCCCTTGGAATGAAGCGACCATAACTTTCACCACGACGATGAACCAAGGGCCCGATCAGTCCGAGCACCAGCCGCCTTGGTCTTAAACCCAATTGTGGATGGCTTTCGACTCACCAAAGTGCTCATGGATGGTGGGAGCGGACTTAACGTCATCTATGAGAACATGCTCGACAAAATGCAAATTGACAAGACCCGCATCGAGCAAAGTAGTACCACATTTCGAGGCATCGTCCCCAGTCGAGAAGCATGATGCTCGGGGAAAATCAAACTTGATGTGGTATTCGGCACACCTGAGAATTACAGGTCCGAAGAGTTTCTCTTCCACGTGGCCCCCTTCAACGGCGGATATCACGCCCTTTTGGGGCGGGATGCCTTCTCACGCTTCCAAGCCATACCCCATTATGGGTACATGAAGCTTAACATGCCAGGGCCCAACGGAGTAATCACTATCAACAGTGATCCAGACATCGCACTCCGCGCCGAAAACAAAACTGCATCCTTGTCCCTCGAGGCACTATCTGAAGCCCTTGCGGCCGAAGAACTAATCACCTTGCGATCCACAGTGGACAAAGACGATGTGATCCTCAATAAGAGGCCCAAATCCACCTCTTTCAAACCAGCAGATGAAATAGTTAAATTTCAAGTGCGCCCGACGGATCCTAAGAAAACAGCGTCCATTGGAGCACAGCTGGATCCAATGGTCGATGCCTCCCTATGAGCGTTCCTGCATGAAAATTGGGACATCTTTGCCTGGCACCCTTCGGACATGCCCGAGATCCCACGCAGACTGGCCGAACATAGCCTCAACATAATCAAGGGGTTCAAACCAGTCAAGCAAACGCTACGGTGATTTTCTGAACCCAAACGACAAGCTATGGGGGAGAAGCTAGCCAAACTACTCGAGGCCGGGTTCATTAGAGAAATCAAGCACCCGGACTGGCTAGCCAACTTGGTCATGGTGCCGAAGAAGGATAAATCCTGGCGCCTTTGTGTCGATTTCAAAGACCCCAATAAGGCTTGCCCTAAGGACCCTTTCCCGCTGCCCCGCATTGACCAAATTATTGACGCAACCGCGGGACACGACTCATTGTGTTTCCTCGATGCTTACTCCGGATACCATCAGATTAAGATGAAGGAGTCTGACCAGGCCGCAACGGCATTTATTACCCCATACGGGCCTTTTTGTTTCAACACTATGCCCTTCGGGCTTAAAAACGCTGGTGCCACTTACCAACACATGATTCAAACACGTTTTGGAAAAACAAATCGGCAAGACAGTGGAAGCATATGTGGACGATGTGGTCATCAAGACTAAACACGTCGAATCATTGGTGGACGATCTCCGCCTCACATTTGACAACCTCCGAACATATGACATACGGCTTAATCCGGAAAAATGTGTCTTTGGCGTTCCAGCCGGAAAACTCTCGGGTTCATTGTTTCCAATAGAGGAATCGAAGCGAACCCAGCCAAAAGCCGAGCCCTGTCACAATTTGCCATGCCAACAGACTTAAAGTAGGTCCAAAAACTAGCTGGGTGCATGGCAACCTTGAGCCGCTTCATCTACAGATTGGGAGAAAAGTCGGTACCACTTTATCGACTGCTCCGACGCATCAACCACTTTGAATGGACGGATGTGGCTACAGCTGGATTGGAAGAAATAAAAACCTTGTTAGCAGGCAACCCAATCCTAGCCGCCCCAGGTGTTGGCGAGCCTATGTTGCTCTATATATCCGCGACTCACCAGGTAGTGAGTGCCATACTCGTCGTCAAGCGAGAGGAAGAGGGACACAAATTCCCCATCCAGAAACCAGTATACTCCCTCCATTCCCTTATACAAGGCCACAAACTCAAAATACAGGTACCAAGGCAAAATTTAATGACTGCTTTGCAAGTCAACTTTTCTTCTCGTTAACCAGGATTATTAATATGCCCGCATGCATGCAAGGGAGAAATGAGAAGGAAGTAGCACAATTTCATTATGACTACATGCATGCAAGTTTAAACAAGTTGCTACTACGAGAAAACATCATTAAATGTTGCTTCGATTATTGTTAGTGGCCATGTATAGATGCAAACTATATTTTTCATAGTGGCCTTGTATAAGGGAATGGAGGAAGTACTATGTATCGGCGGTTCTTACACCATGCAAATCATGATACCCTCACTATCAGAAGACAGCTTATGCGGTCTTTATGGCATCCAAAAGCTGCGACACTATTTTTCAAGAGTGCTCGATCATGGTGGCATCCAAAGTACCACTCAATGACATTATAAATAATCGGGATGCCACCGGCCGCATAGCCAAATGGGCCATTGAGCTCTTACCATTTGAAATAACATACAAACTGCGCCGAGCTATTAAATCTCAGGTACTGGCCGACTTTGGCGCCGAGTGGACGGAAGCCGAGCTCCCTAAAGAGTACAGTTCATACTCCAGCTAGATCATGTACTTTGATGGCTCTAAAATGCTAGCCGGACTGGTGGCTGGTGTCATTTTGACATCCCCTATGGGGGACACACTCCGCTATGTGCTGTAAATCATGTATATGGACTCCAATAACGCAGCCGAATATGAGGTACTTCTACATGGTCTCCGAGTGGCTGTCTCCATGGGCATACAACGCCTAGAGGTGCACGGTGATTCAGACCTCGCAATATCCCAAATAAATGGAGAGTTTGATGCAAAAGGTCCAAAAATGGCGGCGTATCAAAATGTCGTACTCAAAATATCGGCTCGGTTCGAGGGGCTCGAGTTCCATCACGTTGCTCGAGATAGTAACCAGACAACGGATATCCTTGCTCAAATGGGCACCAAACGCGATCCCATCCCGCCTAACACCTTTGTGGAAAGGCCCTTTAAGCCATACATGGTATGGCAGGATGAGAGCGGAAATACTAGTCCGGACCGGATCATACCCCCAGCAGCCGAACACAATACAAATATCATCGAGTGTTTGGGTACCGAAATAACACCCTCCGCCCATGAAATCATGGCCGTTATTGCTCCATGGACCGAACCCTTCTTGGCCTACCTTAATTGGCAGGAGCTTCCTAATGATTAAAATGAGGCCCATCGAATAGTTCGGTGTTCTAAAGCCTATAAAGTTCACGAAGGTGAGCTTTACAAGAAAAGTGCTACTGGAGTCCTCCAAAGGTGCACCTCTGAAGAGGTGGGACAACAACTCTTGGCTGAAATACATGCTGGCCTAGGCGGCCATCACGCCGCAGCTCGGGCCCTCGTAAGCAAGGCCTTTCGTACAGGTTTGTTTTTGCCAACGGCCCGAGCAGACGCACAAACCCTTGTGCAATGCTATGTTGGATGTCAGCTTTTCGCCAATCAAAGTCATATGCCTCCCACTGCCTTAAGAACAATCCCCATTACTTGGCCTTTCGCTGTCTGGGGGCTAGATATGGTCGGACCCCTTAAAGGGGGAAGCCACAAGAAGTATTTACTGGTATGGTGGATAAATTCACTAAGTGGATAGAGGACAAACCAGTAAAAACAGCTGAAGCAGGGCCAATGATCGACTTTATATCCGGCGTGGTACACCGTTATGGTGTCCCGCACAGCATTATCACTGACAGCTCCAATTTCACAACCGATGAGGTTAAAAACTGGTGCGCCAACTTGGGCATTAAGCTTGATTATGCATTTGTGTACCACCCTCAAACAAACAGACAGGTTGAACGGGCTAACGGACTCATAATGAGAGGCATCAAACCCAGACTGGTGCACTCCCTACGAGAGTCAGATAAGCACTGGGTTGAGGAACTCAATTCCGTGCTATGGGGGCTGCGGACTACGCCTAATCGAATGACTGGATACACACCTTTTTTCATGGTGTACAACGCAGAAGCTGTCTTGCCCTGCGACATTATTCATGACTCACCTCAAGTGCGCATATATGAAGAGAGAGAGAGAAGCCGAGCTTGATCGGCAGGACGACCTAGACGGCCTTGAAGAGGAGCGCGATATTGACGAGCCCGTTCCGCATTTTATCAACAACAGGCTAGGAGATACCAAAGCAGAGAAGTGCGGGCCAAGACTTATAATGTCAGCGAACTCGTTCTGCGCCTCCGTGAGAAGAAGAAGGATAAGCTCAACCCAAAATGGGAGGGGCCCTTCATCATAGACGAAGTTCTCACAGGAGGAGCCTATCGCCTTCGTAATGCATCGGATAATCGCCTCGAGCCGAATCCATGGAATGCTGCTCGGCTCTGAAGATTCTATGCATAATTCGGCCGCATCCTTTTCTTAGTCCCTTTTTTCTCTTCTTTTTCTCTCTTCTTCCTTTTTTCTTATATATTTCCCAGTGTATGTTCGGAGATGCCAAACTATTAGGGGTGCACATCTTTAAATGTATACACCCCAGTATGACTGGGGGCTTCTTTGACGAAGCTTATTATTAAAAGCTTGGAGCTTACATTACCTATGTCCTTTGTTATATACACCTTTTGCCATTATATGCACCTCTATGACTTAAGTTTTTGGCAAGCTTGGTTGCCTCGCTCCTGTGTTTATACCCTACGTCCCGATTGTTCGACTAGGGTGTAAAGGAAGCACCTCTGTGATTGTTACAACCGGGTAATCTGGACCTGTACCTCAGACAGGTGAAGCCGAAAGCTAGCGTTCTTAAAAGAATAATTGGTCAGTAAGCCATGACAGATTGTTACGTTCCTGTAACTCTTTGAAAAAGTAATGCGGGACAGGTTTCCCGTAATTCGGATCAAAGCCTAGGCACGCGCAATTAAGCATGCCAACCCAAGGAAAGGAACCCTTAACGAAACTATTCTCCTTGGAAGATGTTTCTTACATACGTAATATACCTCCCCGAACTAAATTTTTGTCTGTTCGAGCAATATGACTGGATTGCGTGGTTTACGGGCATAATGAATGTTTCTTACAATCCACAATAGTATCCGGAAACACTCCACCTTCTTGGCTCGGAGGCCGAATCCAAAATTCTGCGATGACAAATTTTCACATGTTTGGTCGGAGATAAAAATTCAAGAGTAGAGGTACATTGATACATCAAAACAAACACCTACTCCTTATCTATACCATCTATAAGACTGTCTAAACTACAGCCTTCTTGTGAGTATTTCGCAGCCATGATCACTTGGTCGTATACTAAGTTCATGGGAATCTCCTTTCCGTCAGGCCCTTGAGGTCCAACTCGAGCCATATGATTTGGATCGAGTTCGGTGTAGCGCGTTTTCACCATCGCCCACGCTTCTCGTGCACCTTCCTGGCATGCAGATGCCTTCCATAGCTCGAAACCGCGTCGGGCACCTTTGAACAGGTTCGCCAACCCCTCCATACTTTTGGAGGGGCATCGGATGGCCATAAAGCCTTCACCATACTTCTCATAGCTTTTCGGGCTCGTTCATGCATCACAGACAGTTCCTTAAGCACGTCACCTCGAAATCTAGATACTTCCTCCTCAGGTCGACCGGTTAACAGACCTGCAATAACAAAGTTGTGACAATCTGTACTATGGGATGATCTATGTCCTTTAGATGTTTCAAAAGGTCATACCGAATATGCCGCCTTTCAACTTCTTATTTTCTTGCTGTGCTGCCGATAACTGCGCCTTTAAGCTCTTTATCTCTTCGGCTTGTTTATCCTTTTCCTC
This sequence comes from Triticum urartu, assembly GCF_003073215.2. NCBI lineage: Eukaryota > Viridiplantae > Streptophyta > Magnoliopsida > Poales > Poaceae > Triticum > Triticum urartu. Next base: position 505,845,517 of record NC_053027.1, on the reverse strand, counting down.
CTTGATCTTGTTCTTCTGATCAGTGGTCATTGTGGCCTTTTTCATCTCTGCAAGCTCTGTGGTGGCGGCATTCAGCTTTATCTGGTTTGTCTCCAGCTCCTGGGACAATGCGTCATTCTTCTCCTTGAGAACCTGTAGGTTGTAACGATCCTTAAATCGGTTAGCCTATCCGCTTCAAGTCTCGGGGGCTACTGGCATATATCTATTAAAATTGCACAAACTATTACCTGCATATCCTCTAAAACAGTTGAGTAACTTCCGCAAGTCCGTCTCGGGTAGCTCGGATATATGCATCCACGGAGTTGAGTGCAGTAAATTCCTGTTCAGAGAAAACTGGAGTGCACATGGCCTCTTTCAGTCGACAATGATTCATTATGCTCTCTACCTCGGAATTCATGATAGATACGTCATCTGAATCCTCTTGAAGAGGCGGGCCGACACTGTATCAGCCCTCATCCTAGTTGACAAGTCTGGTGCCGGATTAGCTGACATCTGGCTAGCAGGGCGTTTTCCCATGGTTTGCTGCGTACTCCTCCTGAAATAGAGGTAGAGGAGGAATTTAGCAATCTGATGTCATGCTTAGGCATATATCAAAGGACATACCTCTTGGAAGGAGGAGAAGGCTCGATAGCGCTACCGGTTTCCTTTCATTACGAACGATCGCCTTGCGTAGAGACCGCCCTCGAGGTAGTACGGCTTGCCGAGCGCCGATCATATGAAGTATAGTTTAGTGCAATGGATAAGGTGCAAGTAAGGGGTTCTTTTTGAAGAAGCTTTTGAATACTTACGATGGAGAAGGAATAAGGGCAGGGGTAGTCGGCCCTAATAGCCACTTCCAAGCCGTCAAGGCTCGCCTGATAAAATACTCCATCATTGAACTCTATGTATATATCCGGATCCTCGTAGAAGCCAGGGTCTTCATTGTGGTTGTGACCCTCTGGCTGTGGGGCGGGATAGTGAATGTCCTCGATCATCTTCCTCCATGTCTGTTTTAAGACAACAAAGAACAATTTGATTAGCGTGCCTCGATAGCAGTAAAGCAACACTGATAATCAAAATCTTACCCATTCAATGGGGTTGTACATGGAAAAACCTTCTCGGCAGTTTAAGCGGAGGAAGTCTTCTTTTTCCCCCTTATATAGATCGGCCAGGATCATGGCCAGTTCGGCCGGGGTGTCCGGACCCTTGCGTCTGTAACGAGATGTGTCATCTTCTCTATTGTAGCACCATAAAGGAGTTACTTTGGACTGAAGGGGCTGGATACATCGTTTTATGGCAATGGCCATGACTGCGATTATCGAGAGCTTGGTATGAGCTAGTAATATGACCTTCCTGACCAACCTTTTTACTTCCGCGGTGTCTTCCTCCTTGGGACTCCGGGGACGCCAATTGAGGCGTTTCTTCAGAGGAGCATTGGAAAATTTAGGGAGGCCGCGCCAAACTAGGTCCGGAAGTGGGACATCATCAATATAAAACAACTCCGAAGACCATTTTGGGGATACCACTTTGGGAGTTCCAAAAGGGTAGCCTGATCCGGCTATGCGCCATACTTCGGCGCCGCCCACTTCAAATATGGAGCCCCCTCGATGGTGAGGATTGGGGCAAAAGAACTTTCTCCATAATTCTAAATGGGCCTCGCAGCCCAGAAATAGTTCGCAGAGAGCGACGAAGCCTGAGATGGGAAGAATTGAACATGGGGTGAGGTTGTGCAGCTGGATGCCGTAAAACTCCAACAGGCCCCTGAGAAAGGGATGGATCAGAAATCCTAAGCCCCACAAGAGAAACAAAATGAAGCACCCTCTCCTCCTTATTGGGTTGGGGAAATTTTCTGCTAGTACATCATTGCCAATCGAAGCCAATCCCACTCGTACAAAGAATAGATCTGCGAGGGGAGAGATCCCTGAGTCTGGAGTTGACTCAACTGAAGATGAGACACTGAACAACTCTACCAATCACCCTCTTGAGGGCCATGGGGGTGTGAAGAAGAGCCTGGGGCACTGGCCATGTTTTGAAGTTTTTCGTGGCTAGTCCTGGTGTTCTCTGCACGATGTGGATGGCACTTGGAGATCTAACCTCTTTATATAGGAGACGTCCCTATGTGGCCATGGGTTTTCTTTTTGCTAAAAATTATTATGGACTGTTCGCATTCGCCCAACGCGTGGAAATCGAGGCGATGACAGGAAAGGCAGAACGTGGAAGTCAGGGCCGGACTATTATCCGTCCAAGGTATGATGAAGAACCAACCTTGCAAAAGCCAAAGACATAAGCCGGATACTACATCGACATTTGAAGGCCAGTCCGGGGGCTACTGAGGGAGTCCTGGATTAGGGGGTCCTGGGGTGTCCGGGCTATTCGATATGGGCCGGACTGATGGGCCATGAAGATACGAGCAGAAGACTTTCCCCACGTGTCCGGGTAGGACTCCTGTATGTGCGGATGGCAAGATTGATGTCCGGATATGTTATTTCCTTCCCACAAACCGACTTTGTATAACCCTAGGCCCCTCCGGTGTGTATATAAACCGGAGGGTTTAGTCCGTAGAGGCTATCAAAATTCTCACAGGCTAGACAGCTAGGTTTTAGCCATTACGATCTCGAGGTAGATCAACTATTGCAACCCCTATACTCATCAAATACAATCAGGAAGGACGTACTGCTTTACCTCCATTAAGAGGGCCCAAACCTGGGTAAACATTGTGTCCCACTTGTCCCTTGTTACCATCGATCCTCAGACGCATAGTTTGGGACCCCCTACCCGAGATCTGCTGGTTTTGACACCGACACCCGTCGCCGAACCTCCGCGGCACCATGCCGCGGGGATCCGTCGTCGGCCTTGCGGTGGATGAGACACCGCTCTTCCGATTGTCCCGTCCAATTAGCACTTGCTCCAAAACGATTCCCTCAGGAGGGACAACGACATCAAAGGTACAATCATCGTCCGATCCGGTAGATCCAGATCTAGGGTTTCCCCCGGAGCATCACGAGTGGGGTGCCACGACTGGTACGTCTCCAACCTATCTATAATTTTTTATTGTTCCATGAGGTTATATTATCATTCTTGGATTTAGCAATTTTATATCATTTTTTGGGACTAACCTACTGACATAGTGCCCAGTGCCAGTTGCTATTTTTTACTCGTTTTCTACTTCACAGAAAATCAATACCAAACGCAGTGAAACTTTTTGGAGAACTTTTTTGGACCAGAAGACATCCAGTGGGCCAAAGAAGTACCAGAGGGCTGCCCCGAGGGGGGTACTGGGAGTCCGAGATTAGGGGTCCTCGGGTGTCCAGGCTATTTGATATAGGCCGGACAAATGGTCCATGAAGATACAAGCAGAAGAACCCCCCCCCCCCCCCCCCGTGTCCGGGTAGGACTCCCCTATGTGTGTATGGCAAGATTGGTGTCTGGATATGTTATTTCCTTCCCCCATAAACCGACTCTGTACAACCCTAGGCCCCTCCGGTGTGTATATAAACTGGAGGGTTTAGTCCATAGAGGCTATCAAAATTCTCATAGGCTAGACAACTAGGGTTTACCCATTATGATCTCGAGGTAGATCAACTCTTGTAACCCCTATACTCATCAAATACAATCAAGCAGGACGTAGGTTTTTACCTCCATTAAGAGGGCCCGAACCAAGGTAAACATTGTGTCCCACTTTTCCCTTGTTACCATCGATCCTCAGACGCACAGTTCTGAACCCCTTACCCGAGATCTGCCGGTTTTGACACCGATATTGGTGCTTTCATTGAGAGTTTCACTATGCTGTCGACAGAAGAATCGATGACTCAGCTTGTCATCAGCAATGATGCTGTCGCCGGGGAGACTTTCCTCCCCGGTCAACTCTTTGTGTTTGGCGGCTTCGCTCTGGGTGCCAATTCAACCGGTCACCTTGAACAGATTGACAGCTACGCCCCTGGTCACCAAATCAGGTTTGGAAGCTTGAATTACATTACTGATATCCGAGGAGACTTGATCTTCGAAGGGTTCTCGGCCTCGGCCGCATTCCTCATCTACATGAAGGAAACCTGTCGGATCCACCATCAGATTCCGCTCAAGGATCGACCCTCGTACCTACCCTGGCCTTAGATCCAGAGCGGGCCACTCCATCTGAAGACGGGAGGATAAACCCCACCGGACTGTCTCCCGCTGGAGACCTAGAGGTGACCATGCTATCAGCAGGCCCGGAGTCTAACAGGATCCTCCTTGTCATAGGGAAGCTGGATTCATCTCTGGATGTCAACTCTGAAATCTCGAGGTCTGTGTCTACTGAGCATGGTCAAGTGGTGATTACCGGACCCAGCTCCGCAGGTCCTCAGTCACCTGTCCAACTTTCGCTCCTAAACGAGGCGCTGGACCTAATGTGATCTCTTTCTATTACAAAAGTATCACTTCCAAACTATGCCCAGCCTGAACTAGGGGCTGAGAGCGGGGAATTTTAGGTCCCACCCACCACCCACTTGATAGCCACCATCGAGGACCTAACCGACATGCTATACTACGCCTCCGAAGACATCGATGGCATGGACGACGATGCCGGAGCCGAACCAGGCCAAAACCCGCCAATCACTGGGCGTTGGACGACCACTTCTACATACGACATATACATGGTGGATACGCCCGAAAAGAAGGACAGCGATGGCACTTAGGATCTGATCGAGGACAAGCCTGTCGAGGCACCACCAAAGCACCTACGCCAGCGGCACTGCTCATGACCGCGTTGGGAAAAGGAAAGTAATACCGGCACCGGAGATAACAACACTCCGGACAATGCCGAAGACTCCGACCACCCCGTCGAGCCTGCGTTCGAGCGGGATGAGTGGGAAGAAGGACAAGTCAACCTAGAAAAACTTGTCGATCATGAGGATTCGAAAGATAGTAACTATCTACCACCCTTCGAGGAGGATGTTAGCCTCGGTAACAAAGATTTTATCGTACCAGAGGAACCCCTTGAACAAGAACACTGCGACATCTTATTGCCACTGCGAGGAGCCTGAAAAAGAAACAACAACAGCTTCAAGTCAAACATGATACGCCCAACAATAGATGGACCAATGTCCTGGCTGCCGAAGAATACGGCCTTGAGTGCCCAATAAAGAGCTACCCAAAGCGCAGTCTACTACCACAAGTCGACGACGAGGCCCTTGATCCAATTCCATCAAAATACAATCATGTTGATGAACCAGACCGACCACCACGTGGACAGGACAAAACGGCTAATTATGCCGAATACCAGCCCGCGCCACCCCGCCGTAGAGGCAAAGAGGTAGCGGCTCCAGGCTACACGTACGACTTACGTTAGGACCTGGACAATAGAGCCGGCAAGACCATATCAATCTACGAATCAAGGGGACGTGCTCCGACATGAGACGACGGCCATCAAGCCTGGTGCGACAAGCATAACCAAGTTCGGGCCGAGAACCGAATACGGACGTCATCTAAACCCCATCGTGATGTGGCCCGATATAGAGGCGCCGCACACCCCATGTGCTTTACCGATGAGGTAATGCAGCACCAGTTTCCGGAAGGGTTTAAGAATGTAAACATCGAGGCATACAATGGAACTACAGATCCCGCTGTATGGATTGAATGTTTTCTCCTCCACAACCACATGGCTCATGGTGACGATCTCCTTGCCATTAAATACCTTCCCCTAAAGCTAAAAGGACCAGCACAACACTGGTTGAATAGCCTCCTGATGTCTACTATACAACTTTATTATTGTAGACTCGTGTTGGGCCTACAAACACAGAGTTTTGTAGGACAGTAGCTATTTTTCCTCAAGTGGATGACCTAAGGTTTATCAATCTGTGGGAGGCGTAGGATGAAGATGGTCTCTCTCAAACAACTCCGCAACCAAATACAAGAAATATCTTGTGTCCCCAACACACCTAATACAATGGCAAATTGTATAGGTGCACTAGTTCGGCGAAGAGATGGTGATAAAAGTGTAATATTGATGGTAGAAATATATTTTTATAATATGAATAAATAAAAACAGCAAGGTAGCAAATAGTAAACGAGCACAAAAACGGTATTGCAATGCTTGAAAATGAGGCCTAGGGTCCGTACTTTCGCTAGTGCAATCTCTCAACAATGCTAACCTAATTGGATCATATAACCATCCCTCAAAGTGCAATGAAGAATCACTCCAAAGTTCTTATCTAGCGGAGAACATAAGAGGAAAATGTTTGTAGCTATTCTTTCCGATCAATCTATCCAAGAGTTCGTACCAAAATAACACCAAGTTATTCTTTCTGATCGATCTATCAAGAGCTCATACTAAAATAACACTAAGTTATTCTTTCCAATCGATCTATCAAAAGTTCGTACTAAAATAACACCAAAGCAAATTCAGATACATAATACTCAATCCAACACAAAGAACCTCAAAGAGTGCCCCAAGATTTCTACTGGAGAAATAAAAGACAAGAATGTGCATCAACCCCTATGCATAGATTACCTCGATGTCACCTCGGGAATCCGCGAGTTGAGTGCCAAAACACATATAATGTGAATCAATATGATACCCCATTGTCACTACGAGTATTCATATGCAAGACATATATCAAGTGCTCTCAAATCCATAAAAGTATTCAATCTAATAACAACGAAATCTCAAAGGGAAAAACTCAATTCATCACAACAAGATAGAGAGGGGAAAACACCATATGATCCGACTATATTAACAAAGCCCGTGATACATCAAGATCGTGACATCTCAAGAACACGAGAGAGAGAGAGAGATTAAACACATAGCTACTAGTACAAACCTCAGCCCCAAGGGTGGACTACTCCCTCCTCATCATGGTGGCCTCCGGGATGATGAGGATGGCCACAGGAGATGATTCCCCCCTCCGACAGGGTGCCGAAACGGGGTCTAGATTGGTTTTCAGTGGCTACAGAGCCTTGCGGCGGCGGAACTTCTAATCTAGGTTAACTCCGAGGGTTTTCGGAATATTTTGGATTTTATAGGGCAAAGAGGGGGGTGTGGGAGGCCACCGAGGTGGACACAACCCACTTGGGCGTGCCTGGGCCCCTAGGCACGCCCTGGTGGGTTGTGCCCCCTCGGGGCACCCCCCAGGTGCTGCTCTGGCCCATTGGTGGTCTTCTGGTCCATAAAAAATCCACAAAAAGTTCCACGGTGTTTGGACTCCGTTTGATATTGATTTCCTGTGATGTAAAAAACAAGCAAAAAACAGCAACTAGCACTGGGTCAATAGGTTAGTCCCAAAAATGATATAAAGTTGCTATAAAATGATTGTAAAACATCCAAGAATGATGATATAACGACATTAATACTTCATAAATTATAGATACATTAGAGTCGTATCAGCATCCCCAAGTTTAATTCCTACTCGTCCTCGAGTAGGTAAATGATAAAAGAAATAATTTATGAAGTGTGAATTCTAGCAAAGTGCATAAGTTTGATCAATGATAATTTCAATCAATTTTCCTAGCATCACAACAGTAATTCTTTCTTATAAAACTTCTCATGTTATAGTAGCAACCAATTCACATGTTAAGGTTCAAAGAATGAATTCTCTTGAAACTCAACAACCTATGTTCTGAGTCACCAAGCAATTGTAATTCAACTTATTCAACGGATATTAAGTAAGAGCTCCACATACTCAACCATCATATAGTCTTCTATGATTGCTAACACTCACCGCATACACATGAGCAAAACGTTTCAACCGGACACATAGAAAGATAGGGGCTTATTGTTTTGCCTCCCAACGTATTCACCTCAAGGGTGATGTCAACAATAATAACTCATGCTACCCATATTCAATTGGACATATGTGCCTAGATCTTTCCTCACCACATGATGCTTGCCGAAGGAGAAAAATAAAAAGGAATGGAGAGAAACTTTGACTCTTGCATAAAATAAAATACATAAACGTAAAAATAGGCCCTTCATAGAGGGAAGCATAGGTTGCCATGCGCTTATTTTTTTGTATGCTCAACCCCTTAGTGCAAAAGAATGTCACGTTATATTGCCCCTTATGATAGCAACCTTTATTATGCAGTTTGTCGCTTTTATTCTTTGCCATCACAAGTTCGTACAATGCTCAATTTTCTCGTACACTAGATGATCTAACATTTTTAGAAGCAATTTTTATTGCCTTATTGCATCGATGACAACTTACTTGAAGGATCTTGCTCAATCCTTAGGTAGGTATGGTTGACTCTTGAAAATAAGATTTGGGTTTAAGGGTTTTTGGATGCACAAGTAGTATCTCTACTTGGTGCAGAATTTTTGGCTAGCAAAGATGGGGGGCAAGCACAACATGTTGAAGGATCTATAACAATATAACTTCTATGTGAATATGAACAAACATAGACCATTACGTTGTCTTCCTTGTCCAACGTCAACAATTTTGGCATATAATATTCTGATGGGGGCTCACAATCACAAAAGATTTCCAAGATAGTGTATTTGTATGTGAACGTTCTATTCCTTATACTAATTATTCGTGAATTGCTTGTATGACCAATATTGTGATTGTCAAGCCTCAAAAGATTTCACTTTCTAAACCCAACGTGAAGCTACCACTAGGCAAGATATGATTTCAACTTCATGGCATTCAATTTATTCAATAATTTACTCATAGGATATAAGTGAAGCACAAGAGTAAATGACAAGCTACTCCAAAAAGATATAAATGAAGATCATGAGCATAATATTTATTTCTCTCAAATTAATTTAAGTGAAGCAAGATATAATTTCTCTAAAAATACTAAAGCACACCGTGCTCAAAAAGATATAAGTGAAGCACTAGAGCAATTCCATAGAAAAGAGCTTCGTTGACAGGATGTGAATGCCGCTTACCTAGCCTCCCTGGCAACTATTTGAGGACTCTATTTTATTTAAAAACTTTCAGATATAAGTATTTTATTAAAACAACAAGCAACATGAAAATAAAATGACATTCTAAGAATAGCACAACTCATATGAAGAAGCAAAAACTTAGGCTCAACCGATACTAACCGATAATTGTTGAAGAGGAAAGGTGGGATGCCTATCGAGGCATCCCCAAGCTTAGATGCTTGAGAATTCTTGAAATATTATCTTGGGGTGCCTTGGGCATCCCCAAGATTGAGCTTTTTTGTCTCCTTAATTCTTCTCATATCACGGGTTTCCTAAATCTCAAAAACTTCATCCACACAAAACTCAACAAGAACTCGTGAGATAAGTTAATATAAATGAATGCAAACATTATCATTATCTACTGTAGCAAATTGCCATAATTATTATTCAACATTGCATACTAAATGCATCTGCATATTTAATACTCATATCCTTAAATAGAATCATTAAACAAGCAAACATATGCAAACAATGCAAACATAACAACAATCTGCCAAAACAGTATAGTCTATAAAGAATGCAAGAGTATCAATACTTCTTAAACTCTAAAAATTTACCACACTATAGAAAATTTATCATAGCTTATTGTGCAAAAGGTTTAAACATTTTATCACATTCTGACTTTTCTAGGGAATTTTTGCAACAACGATAAACTTTCTGTTTTCAAACAGCAACATGTATACTTGCAAAATAAGCATGGAAAAGGCTATCATTGCCACTTTTATTGAAATAAAAGATGCAAAAAATTATTATAAATAACAGCAAGAAAGTCCTAACAAAATAAAATGACTTTCCAAGTAAAACTCATATCATGTGACGAATAAGACATAGCTCCAAGTGATGTTACCGATAATGTTGGAGACGAAAGAGGGGATGCCTTTCGGGGCATCCCCAAGGTTAGTTGCTTAGATCTTCCTGGAATATTAACTTGGGGTGCCTTGAGCATCCCCAATCTTAGGGTCATGTCACTCTTTATTCTCCTCATATCGACATCTCACGAAAAACTTGAAAACTTCAATCACACAAAACTTAACGGAACTTTGTGAGATAGGTTAGTATGATAAAGAGCAAACCATTTCACTTTTGGTACTGTCAAAGACAAGATTCGTAATTGTTATCACACAATACCTACTGTACCATATCTTTTGCACAATTTATATTGAGCAATATAAGCCATGGAAATTAGAAAACAAGCAAACTATGCATTGAAAACAGAATTTGTCAAAAACAGAAGTGTGTAGTAATCTGTACTCCAACCATACTTCCGCGACTCCAAAAATTCTAATGAAATAGGAAAACCTAGGTAATTTGTCTATTAATCTTCAACATTTTATCACGCTTCTGTTAAAAAATAGAATTGTTTTCCTGAGCGCAAAAGTGTCTGTTTTTCAGCAAGATCAAATCAACTATCACGGTAAGCCATCCCAAATGTCTTACTTGTCACTTTATTGAAACAAAAGGAATAAAACATGATTACTACAATAGCCTAATCATGTGAACACACAAAAAAGTAGGTGAAAGTGTTAGGTTGTCTCCCAACAATTGCTTTTCTTTAATGCCTTTTAGCTAGGCGTGATGATTTCAATGATGCTCGCATAAAAGATAAGAATTGAAACACAGAGAGAGCATCATGAAGCATATGACTAGCACATTTAAGTCTAACCCACTTCCTATGCATAGGGATTTTGTGAGCAAACAACTTATAGGAACAATAATCAACTAGCATAGGAAGGCAAAACAAGCACAACTTCGAGATTTTCAACATGTAGAGAGGAAACTTGATATTATTGCAATTCCTACAAGCATAAGTTCCTCCCCCATAATAAATTTCAGTAGCATCATGAAGAAATTCAACAATATAACCATTACATAAAGCATTATTTTCATGACACAAAAGCATAGAAAACTTATTACTCTCCACATAAGGAAATTTCTTCTCATCAATAGTAGTGGAAGCAAACTCAACAAAATAACTATCATGAGAGTGAAAATTAAAATCATGACGACAAGTTTCATGGTTATCATTATTCTTTATAGCATACATGTCATCACCATAATCATCATAGATAGCAACTTTGTTCTCATAATAATCAATTGAAGCCTCTTCCGAAATAGTGGATTCATCACTTAATAAAGTCATGACCTCTCCAAATCCACTTTAATCAATATAATCATCATAAATAGGAGGCATGCTTTCATCGTAATAACTTTTCTCATCAAAACTTGGGGGAGTAAAAATATCATCTTCATCAAATATAGCATCCCTAAGCGTGTAGCTTTGCATATCATTAGCATCATGGATATTCAAAGAATTCATACTAACAACATTGCAATCATGCTCATCATTCAAATATTTTGTGCCAAACATTTTATTTTCTTCTTCTAACAATTGAGAACAATTTTTTGATCCATCATTTTCAAGAAAGATATTATAAAGATGATCAATAATATGATGCAACCTCAATTCCATTTTATGTAGTTTTCTTTTATAAACCAAAGTAGTGATAAAACAAGAAACTAAAAGATTCAATTGCGAGATCTAAATATATACCTTCATGCACTCACATCCCCGGCAACGGCGCCAGAAAAGAGCTTGATGTCTACTACACAACTTTATTCTTGTAGACTCGTGTTGGGCCTCCAAGCGCAGAGTTTTGTAGAACAATAGCAATTTTCGCTCAATTGGATGACCTAAGGTTTATCAATCTGTGGGAGGCGTAGGATGAAGATGGTCTCTTTCAAACAACTCTGCAACTAAATACAAGAAATCTCTTGTGTCCCCAAAACACCTAATACAATGGCAAATTGTATAGGTGCACTAGTTCGGCGAAGAGATGGTGTTAAAAGTGTAATATTGATGGTAGAAATATATTTTTATAATCTGAATAAATAAAAACAGCAAGGTAGCAAATAGTAAACAAGCAAAAAAACGGTATAGCAATGCTTGAAAATGAGACCTAGGATCCATACTTTCACTAGCGCAATCTCTCAACAATGCTAATCTAATTGGATCATATAACCATCCCTCAAAGTGTGATGAAGAATCATTCCGAAGTTCTTATCTAGTGGAGAACATAAGAGGAAAATGTTTATAGCTATTCTTTCCGATCAATCTGTCCAAGAGTTCGTACTAAAATAGCACTAAGTTATTCTTTCTGATCGATCTATCAAGAGCTCGTACTAAAATAACACTAAGTTATTCTTTCCAATCGATCTATCAAAAGTTCGTACTAAAATAAAACCAAAGCAAATTCAGATTCATAATACTCAATCCAACACAAAGAACCTCAAAGAGTGCCCCAAGATTTCTACTGGAGAAATAAAAGACAAGAATGTGCATCAACCCCTATGCATAGATTACCTCGATGTCACCTCGGGAATCCGCGAGTTGAGTGCCAAAACACATATCATGTGAATCAATATGATACCCCATTGTCACCACGAGTATTCTTATGCAAGACATATATCAAGTGCTCTCAATTCCATAAAAGTATTCAATCCGATAACAACAAAATCTCAAAGGGAAAAACTCAATTCATCACAACAAGATAGAGAGGGGAAAACATCATATGATCCGACTATATTAACAAAGCCCGCGATACATCAAGATCGTGGCATCTCAAAAACACGAGAGAGAGAGAGAGATTGAACACATAGCTACTGGTACAAACCCTCAGCCCCGAGGGTGGACTACTCCCTCCTCATCGTGGTGGCCGCCAGGATGATGAGGATGGCCACCGGAGATGATCGCCCCTTCGACAGGGTGCCGGAATGGGGTCTAGATTGGTTTTTGATGGCTACAGAGCCTTGCGGCAGCGGAACTTCTGATCTAGGTTAACCTCGAGGGTTTTCGAAATATTTTGGATTTTATAGGGCAAAGAGGGGGTGCGGGAGGCCACCGAGGTGGGCACAACCCACCTGGGTGCGGCTGGGCCCCAGGCGCACCCTAGTAGGCTGTGTCCCCTCGGGGCACCCCCAGGCGCTGCTCTGGCCCATTGGTGGTCTTCTGGTCCATAAAAAATCCACAAAAAGTTTCTCTGTGTTTGGACTCCGTTTGATATTGATTTCCTGCGATGTAAAAAAAAGCAAAAAACAACAACTTGCACTGGGCACTGGGTCAATAGGTTAGTCCCAAAAAATGACATAAAGTTGCTATAAAATTATTGTAAAACATCCAAGAATGATGATATAACGACATTAATACTTCATAAACTATAGATACATTGGAGACGTATCACCTCCGAGAGAACTCCATTGGCAGTTGGGAGGACTTGGAGGATGCTTTTTGAGAAAACTTCCAAGGCATTTATGTCCGGCCACTGGACGCTGATGACCTTAGTCACATAGTCCAGCAACCCGAAGAGTCAGCCGGCAAACTCTAGACTCGGTTCTTAATAAAAAAGAACCAATTCGTTGACTGTCCGGACACCGAAGCCTTAGCGGCCTTTAAGCACAGCATCCGTGACAAATGGCTCGCTCGACACCTCGGTCAGGAAAAGCCAAAAACTATGGCGGCTCTTACTGCACTTATGACCTGCTTCTGCGCGGGCGAGGATAGCTGGTTGGCTCGTAGAAGCAATAGCACCAGTGACCCTGGCACCTCTGAGGCCAGGGATGGCAATGGAAGGCCACGACGTAGCAAAAATAAGCGTCAGAACAACAAGGAAGAAACTATGGATACGGCGGTAAATGCCGGATTCGGTGGCTCCAAACCTAGTCAGCAGAAGAAGTCGTTCATAGGAAATAGAGATGGTCCATCTAATTTGGACAAGGTACTAGATAGGCCTTGCCAGATTCATGGCACCCCTGACAAGCCTGCCAATCATACCAACGGGAATTTTTTGGGTTTTTAAAGAGGCCGGTAAATTAAATACCGAACATAAGGGGAAAGGACCTCAAATCAAGGATGATGATGAACCCCGCCCTCTGAACACAGGGGGACAGAAGAAGCTTCCCCCCAATGTGAAAACGGTGAACATGATATATGTCACCCATATCCCCAAAAGGGAGCACAAGCGCACACTAAGATACCTCTACGCCGTAGAGCCGATCGCCCCAAAATTCAACCCATGGTCGGCTTGTCCGATCACAATTGATCACAGGGACCACCCAACTAGTATCCGTCATGGAGGTTCAGCGGCCCTGGTACTCGATCCCATTATCGACGGATACCATCTCACTAGAGTCCTTATGGACGGCGGCAGCAGTCTCAACCTGATTTATCAAGACACTGTCCGTTAGATGGGTATAGACCCATCAAGAATCAAGCCTATCAACACTACCTTTAAAGGAGTGATACCCGGCATGGAGGCCCGCTGTACAGGCTCCTTAATGTTGGAAGTAGTCTTCGGTTCTCCAGACAACTTCCGAAGCGAAGACTTGATCTTCGATATCGTCCCTTTCCGCATTGGTTATCACACACTACTCGGATGAACCGCTTTCGCCCGCTTCAATGCAGTCCCACATTATGCTTATTTAAAGTTCAAAATGCCCAGACCGCGCGGCCTCATCACAGTCAATGGAAATATGGAGCGCTCCCTCCATACTAAGGAGCACACCACGACCCTTGCAGCCAAGGTATAGAACGGCCTCATCAAGCCGAACAACTCATCGGTCATTAAGACAACTAACACTGCCAAGCGAGTCCGATCCACATTACAACATGACAGCTCGGCGGATTCGGAGCTTGAATAGTAGTTCAGCCGCCACCTATCGCCCCATAAGGCTGCGGCATACGTACTGTGTGTGTGCATGATTACGCACTTAAAATATGGGGCAGCACTGCCTGCATAATGTGGAAAAAGGTCTATAGTACGGCTTGACCCTATTCAGACCCTAACTTTCTTTCTCTCTTTCTTTTTTTCACTATAGGTTCATTAAAACCTACCTACTTTACGGTTGTATAGGGGCTCCCCACCAAGCTCCCACTTCTTATAGACGACCATCAACTTCTCCTCTCAAGGGCTTTCTCACCAAGGAGAAATGGCGCAGACGTGCAGCAGGGCATGATTAGGATCTTTAAAGCCACTATTTTTTCACACAACCCTGTGTAAAACTTGTGTAAACTCTCGGCATGTAAAATAGCCTTGATATTCATGGCATTATCTGTAATAGCACGCCTTGACGTATTATACAAGATATGAAGGAAACAGTTGATCACCACTTTTGTTTGGTGCTGATTTCTTTTATCATCTGCATTCCTTCCTTACTTCAGATTGCCACGAGTGCTTTAGTTCGGTCTTAACACCGGGGGCTGTATGTGGCTCTGCACGTTTTCAAGTCCGGACACCTATAGGGTACTCTTCAGCGTCCCGAATATTGCACTATATGCATCGGCTCCGAATCATGTCTTTGGTCTATAGTTGGGTTGCCCGGCTCCTATGGTTACCACCTTATGTTCTGCTCATTCGGCTAAGGTAGTAAAGGGAGAACTACTGCGATTATATTTCTGGTTCGTCCGGTCAAATACCTCAGTAGAGAAAGCCGAAAACTAACTGTCATGATAAAGCGAGAGCTGGTCAGCGATTCGGTGACTTCCTACAAATCATTATTGATTTACTCTGTGTTATATGAGGGGCTGGTCTTCATCCAGCCACGTGGAAAATGCACCCTAGTTCAGATTGTCGCACACGCACAAGGGGCTAGTACTTAGCCCCACTGTCAAACTCCTATGGCTAAGTGAAAGTAATAAAGCCGCATAGTCGGATTGCCTGGTTCACCTCGCGGACACCTCCTTCACGGACCAAGATGTTGGATAAAGTGTGGTAACGCGCTATGCCGAATACCCCCGTAGTATCTATGTGGGGGCTGAAGTCGACGACTGGCAAACTTTCAGAATTAAACGGCTGCACAGGAGGAAAATAACTTAAGATAAAAGGCGCAAATATATTACAAGCCTGGGTTCACAAACACAGTTTTTACAACCCGGATACATCTACTCAAATATAATGTCCTTTGAGCATTGGCCCTCTACTATTCGCGCACCCGCCAGGACGTCTTCAAAGTACCTCTCTGGCTTGCGGTGGTCCTTGACTTTGGGCGGGCCTGCGGTCGCCACATCGGTGGCCTTCATCTTTGCCCAATGCATCTTGACATGAGCGAAGGCCATCCAAGCGCCCTCTATGCACGCCGAGCGCTTCATAGCATCAACTCGAGGCAGCGCATCGATGAGCCGCCGCACCAAACCGAAGTAGCTGCTGGGAATTGGTTCGGCTGGCCAAAGCCGTACTATTAAATCCTTCATGGCCAAGTCGGCCACCCTATGCAGCTCCATCAGCTTCTTCAGCTGGTCGTTCAGGGCCGTCGGATGCTTCGGTGCAAGAAACTGCGACCAGAATAGCTTCTCGGTCGAGTTCCCCTCCCAGGCTTGGAAGAATTGTGCGGCGTCGGCAGCACTCCTCGGTAGATCCGCAAATGCGTCTGGAGAACTCCGCACTCGAGTGAGAAAATCATATCTTTGACCTCCGAATATACTCTACAAAATAAAGGCCTTACCAGCCGCTATATGCTTCGCTTGTCGGATCTCCTCACGAGCACTCTGGGACTCGACCCGCGCCTCTTTCGCCTCCTGGAGGGCTTTGGCGAGTTCAGACGATTGGGTGGAAGCCTTCTCCTCCAAACCCTCACACTTGAGGATGGCGTCCTTTAGCTCCTGCTCGACTTCGGCCACCCGACGGCGGACGGCCTGCTTGGTCTTGAGTTCCGCAGCCGCTTTGTCAGCGACTGCCTTGTCTGCCTTCGCCTCTTTCTGGGCTTGGGCAAGAGTGCCTTTGAGGGTCTCGACCTCGGCCGTGCCAACTATGCTCATAATCAAAGCATTACACAAATTAAATCTCTAAATATAACTGAGGGAGTCCTGGATTAGGGGGTCTCCAGACAGCCGGACTATATCCTTTGGCCGGATTGTTGGACTATGAAGATACAAGATTGAAGACTTTGTCTCGTGTCCGGATGGGACTCTACTTGGCGTGGAAGGAAAGCTAGGCAATACGGATATGTATATCTCCTCCTTTGTAACCGACCTTGTGTAACCCTAGCCCCCTCCGGTGTCTATATAAACCGGAGGGTTTTAGTCCGTAGGACAACATACAATCATACCATAGGCTAGCTTCTAGGGTTTAGCCTCTCCGATCTCGTGGTAGATCAACTCTTGTAATACTCATATCATCAAGAATAAATCAAGCAGGACGTAGGGTTTTACCTCCATCAAGAGGGCCCGAACCTGGGTAAAACATCGTGTCCCCTGCCTCCTGTTACCATCCGCCTTAGACGCACAGTTTGGAACCCCCTACCCGAGATCCGCCGGTTTTGACACCGACATTGGTGCTTTCATTGAGAGTTCCTCTGTGACGTCACCATAAGGAAGGATGCCTCATCTCGTTGTTAAAAACAACATTGCCGCCAGGGGAGCTCTAGCTGTCGGCCAAACTCTCCGGCTAGGCAGTTTCGTCATGACTGCCTATTCGGCCGCTGCACCGATGATGACTTCTCGGGTCATCGAAAACAGCCTCCACGTCGGCTCAGAATTCGCCGAGCAGATGGATCCAATGGATCTCTCTTCCCTAAACGAACTCTTGGATCGCATCGCCGCCTTGGGAGTCGCTACGGACTATGATCGGATTGGGCTTAAACCCGATCAAAGGGAGATTAACTCTCCACCGGTCACCCATCACGTTGCGGTGGTGGAGGAACAATGCATCAACTCTTCCTCTATTTTGAGGACTAACTATGTCCGAAGTCCTAAGATCTCTGAGCCGGATACCCGCTTACGGGAGGACATCACCCAAGCCCTGAACCTAGAATCAGGCAGCAGGCCAGACTTATCGGGCAGCACTCCGGAACCCGAACTTCCAAGATTGGAAACTCCTCGGCCCCTGGGTCTCAGATCGGGTAGGGGTTCGGACTCAAATCCACACACCCACCTAGACATAAACAATCTTTCCCACATTAGGCAAGAGCCCCATGAAACAATACATCATTATTGGGCCAGATTCCTCCTTG
Source organism: Triticum urartu (assembly GCF_003073215.2). NCBI lineage: Eukaryota > Viridiplantae > Streptophyta > Magnoliopsida > Poales > Poaceae > Triticum > Triticum urartu. The sequence goes on along the minus strand of NC_053027.1, from coordinate 505,827,642 downwards.
TGATGAACAAGGTTAAGGACTGTCGCGAGGAAGATGCAATCTCACTTTTCTGCAATAATTGCATGGACAAGGGAATCCTTAACGCCTTAAGTCGCCGTGACATATCACGCTTTGCTGACTTGGCATCCATAGTACGAAAGTACTGTGCGATGGAAAGCGCCTGGAAAACCGAAATGAAATTTTGGGATAATCCGGCTCCAAATATACACCCAGTCCGAAGTAAAAGGGTGCACTATCATAAGACACCCGAGATAGTTGCAAAGAAACAAAAACCCTCTACAGGGCATGGAACCATACTGGAGGGATGGCTTAAAGGACCCTGCAAAATTCATAGTACAGCGGATACAATACCAACGCACAGCCTTAGAGCATGTTGGATACTCCGGCAGGTGGCCAAAAGTGGTGAGGATCTTCTTATACCAAATGCCACAGAGCACCATCCCGTGGATAACAATACAGTGTTAACAGTCTTTCAGACCTTCGCGTCAAATAATAGGCGCAAGCGAACACTCCGCAACATGGCCGAAATCTGCCACGTAGCAGCAATAAATCCATGGAGTGACACGGCTATTACCTTCAATGCCAGTGACAAACCAAAATTCCGAACAGCCCGAGCACCAGCCGCGCTGGTCCTTAGTCCAATTGTGGACGGCTTTCGACTCACCAAAGTACTCATGGACGGTGGCAGCGGATTAAACCTCATCTATGAGGAAACTCTTCAAAAAATGGAAATAGACTGGAACCGTATTGAGCAAAGTAGCACAACCTTCAGGGGAATCATACCCAGTCGGGAGGCACGATGCGCTGGGAAAATCACACTAGATGTGGTATTCGGTACGCCAGAGAACTATAGGTTCGAAGAAATTACATTTCAAGTGGCCCCGTTCAGCAGTGGATACCGCGCCCTTTTAGGACGTGAGGCGTTCACAATCTTCCAAGCCGTACCCCATTATGGGTACATGAAGCTCAAAATGCCCGGGCCCAACGGAATCATCACCCTCGCCAGTGGTCCGGACACAGCACTCCGCGCCGAAAACAAAACAGCCGCACTGGCCCTCGAGGCATTATCCGAAGCCCTCTCGGCCGAGGAATTAACCATGCTACTGTAACGCCCTCGATGCGGCTATATATCCCACGTGTTGAAGCACGACTTAGAGGCATAACCGCATTGAAAGCAATGTCGCAAGTGAGGTAATCTTCACAACAACCCATGTAATGAATAAGGGAAAAAGAGGTACATAGTTGGCTTACAGTCGCCACTTCACACAATACATGAATACAACATTACAACATCCAGATACAATCAAGGCCCAACTATGGAACCAAAATAAAAGAAGACTACCCCAAATTCTACATAGATCCCCGATCGCCCCAACTGGGCTCCACTACTGATCAACTGAAACGAAACAACACAATGAACGAGATCTTCATCGAGCTCCTCCTTGAGCTCGGTTGCGTCACCTGCACGGTATCATCGGCACCTGCAAACTAGTTTGGAAGTATCTGTGAGTCACAGGGACTCAGCAATCTCACACCCTCGCGATCAAGACTATTTAAGCTTATAGGTAGGGAAAAGGTATGTGAGGTGGAGCTGCAGCAAGCACTAGCATATATGGTGGCTAACATACGCAAATGAGAGCAAGAAGAGAAGGCAACGCACGTTCGAGAATCTATGATCAAGAAGTGATCCTAGACTACTTACGTCAAGCATAACTCCAACACCGTGTTCACTTCCCGGATTCCGCCGGAAAGAGACCATCACGGCTACACACGGGGTTGATGTATTTTAGTTAAGATAAGTTTCAGGTTTTCTACAACCGGACATTAACAAATTCCCATCTACCCATAACCGTGGGCACGGCTTTCGAAAGTTCAAATCCCTGCAGGGGTGTCCAAACTTAGCCCATCACAAGCTCTCACGGTCAACGAAGGATATTCCTTCTCCCAGGAAGACCCGATCAGGCTCTGAATCCCGGTTACAAGACATTTCGACAATGGTAAAACAAGACCAGCAAAGCCACCCAGATGTGCCGACAAATCCTGATAGGAGCTGCACATATCTCGTTCTCAGGGCACACCGGATGAGCAAGATGTCAGGTAGGCCAGCCCAGAGTTGCCCCTGGTAGCCCCGGACATCACTCAGTTGGACCAACACTTAGAGAAGCACTAACCCGGGGGGGGGGGGTGTTAAATAAAGATGACCCTTGAGCCGGCCAACACAAGGGAAAGAAAAGGCTAGGTGGCAAATGGTAAAACCAATGTTGGGCCTTGCTGGAGGAGTTTTATTCAAGGCGAACTGTCAAGGGGTTCCCATTATAACCCAACCGTCTAAGGAACGCATAATCAAGGAACATAACACCGGTATGACGGAAACTAGGGCGGCAAGAGTGGAACAAAACACCAGGCATAAGGCCGAGCCTTCCACCCTTTACCAAGTATATAGATGCATTAATTAAATAAGAGATATTGTGATATCCCAACAAATATCCATGTTCCAAACATGGAACAAGCTCCAATCTTCACCTGCAACTAACAACGCTATAAGAGGGGCTAAGCAAAGCGGTAACATAGCCAAACAATGGTTTGCTAGGACAAGGTGGGTTAGAGGTTTGACATGGAAAAATGGGAGGCATGATAAAGCAAGTGGTAGGTATCGCAGCATAGGCATAGCAAAAGAGCGAGCATCTAGCAAGCAAAGATAGAAGTGATTTCGAGGGTATGGTCATCTTTCCTGAGATCCCGCAAGGAAGAAGAACGAGTCCATGAAGAAGACAAACAGACGTAGTCGAATGGATCCTCACAAACGCAACATTAACGGAACTAACCCGAAGAAGCAACATCGGAAAGAAGCAAACAACATGGTAAACAACCATCACATAAGCATGGCATGATGCACAACCAAGTATGATGCATGTCCGGTTTAAATATGCATGACATGGCAAAGTGCAGCAACCAAAACTACAAATTAAGTGGAGCTCAATATGCAACGGGTTGCATATTGACAGAACACCACAACAATTATTTAGTTCTCTCTCGGTTATGTACTCAGCAATATTAAATGTTGTTAAGCATGTCAAGAGATGATACATAACAAACTATACCATCTAAACAATTTAAATGGGGCCGGGTATAATAAACAACAAACCCGGTAAATCCCCATATGCATTAGTAATTTAAAGCAAACAACAATTTTAACCAATCTTGAAGTTGTTATCATGATGCAGATGACATGTGCAAGTTTATGCAAGTTTTAAGGAAAAGTAGACATGACAAGATATGAGGCATTTGTCGCCATGGCGGAAGGAAAAGGGGTGCCCCGGCAACGATAATGAAAACGGTGACACGGCAGCGTTCCGGTTCCGGTAACTCAATTGAGATACCAATGCAAAGGAGAAGTGTGCGGATGCATGCAAAAGATGGTGGGGCGCTCCCGGATACCGGGTGTCCCATGAGTCGACGATGGAGACAAGGCAAAAGAGGGGCAACGAGCATCGACAATTCAAGCACGGAGCAAGCACGAGCATCTCATACATCACACATGCATTCATTCACGGGCGGTCGTCTCGGGGTTATACCTTCGAAGCGTGCGTTATCGGAGGGGTTCGAGTTCGATGCGGTGTAGGGGAAGTAGACGTTCTCGCGACGGCGGTAGTGGAAGTAGTCGTTCTCGCACGCTCTAGGGTCGGCGATAGAGGTTCTCGCGATCTCGGCGACGGTGGTGGTACATGTTCATCGTTGCATGAGTTTCCGTAGACGTTCATGTCATCGGTGTCGTGGTACTTGGGGTCTTCGAACTTTCCGGTCCCGTTCTTGCGACGGTATTCGTTCACATTTGTTCGGAGAGGTACTTGATGACTCCAACGTCTTCGAGGTGACGGTAGTTGTACACGGTCCACGAGACGTCGATCGTTCGGGGTCCAACTTGCGGGTCTTGCCGACATGAGGCGTTTTTGTGTAGACGAACTTGGCGCATCCGAAGGGTCACACTTGTCATCATGGGAATTTGGTGAATCCGAGGTCTTCGGGGTCGACGGTAGTTGTACATCTCATAGTGGATCTTGACGGGTCCGAGTACTCCGGGGTCGTGGTACTTGGGAACAACCGGGGCGCTCTTCCGGTCAACGTGAACAAGAGGCCTTGACAGGGCACGTCGGATGCAAGAGGAGCCTGGGTTCCTGCCTGCCATGACGTCTTGCGAGATGATGAACGAAGCAGCGGTCCAACGGTACCGGGAATGGGCGCGGGAGGTGCGGAACCGGAGCCAGAAGGCGAGCTCTGGCCGGATCCAGGGCGAGAATGGCGGAGATGGCCGGGCGGGGCAGGAGGCGCGGGCACAGGGACATGGCGCGGCGGGGCTCCTCAATGCAGGAAGCAGCGGGCGATGGCGCTGGTCGTCGATGGTGAAGGGGCATCGGGACCTGGACGGCTTGCCGACGAGGAGGCGCCATGGCGACTAGGTTCACCGGCAGCAACCTCGCGGGCAGAGGAGACTGGCAAGACGCGGTGCTCGGAGGAGGCAAGTGGGAAAACGCCTCAGGCGCTCGGGGTCGAGTAGAGGCGACGAGAGGAGGGAGCGAGGCTTCTCCCTGGTATGTTGCGAGGAGAGCAAGAGGAGGGAGAGATGGGGATTGGGGAGAGAGCGAGATGGCATCAAGGGCATGGCGGCAGCCACGAGAACGAGAGAGGGAGAGAGTGCATGAGGGAATCGGGCTAGGTTTAGAGACTGCAGCGGGGCTGATGGGCCTTAGAAGGCTAGCTAGGCCTAGGTGGGCCGCGAGGATGGAGCCGGCTTGGCAGGTTGCAGCTGGGCTGGGAGGCCCAGCCGGCTCTTCTCTCTCCCATCTCCTTCTGTTTACAAAAACAAAGAAATAAGAGAAGGGAAAAGAGAGAAGAGAAGGTTAGAGGAAGAATTTGGGCACGAGGATAATTTTCATGGACTCGGAAAAATGTGCATGGTCCGAGAAAATAGAAAAGGTCAAGTTTGAAAGATTAAATGCAAATTCCTTTGAATTTAATTCAAAAGGTTTGAACTAGGACAGGTTTTTCAAAGTGCACAAAAATGTTGAGAAATTAGGTGGAGCTCCGAAAAATGACGAAAGGACATGTGGCAAAGTTTGAGGAGCAACTCGAAGCAGAAAAGACTTGAGAGTTACATTGCAAGTGTGTCACGGTAATTCCACAAGAATGGAAATATTATAATAGCTCCATAATATTGGGAGGATATGTTATAAAGAGAATCACCATGTGAATTCCCTCGATTTAAATGGACCGAAGATCCATGCAATTTATTTAGTTGAGTTGCAAAAGATTTATGAGATGATGGCATGATGACATGATCCAATGCACATGATGCAAGGAACCAAACAAATCACACGACGAAACCCGGAAATCCTAGAAGGCATCTGAAGATCCGGTCTTGGGGCGTCACAACACTCCACCACTACGAGAGGATCTCGTCCCGAGATCTAGGATGGCACCGGAGGGAAACGAAAAAGGAAGAGAAGAGGTAAAACTTATTGCTTCTTTGAAAAATGAGTGAAACCAAAGAACCTTGCGAGGTTGAACAAATTTAAAGAAGAAAATAACAAAGATGGACGAAGTTGAAAACACTCCATTAGAAAAGAGGAACAAGGAAGAACAAATTTGGACAGCACTCCGGTTGAAAAGTGATATGAAACTTGATAAGATGAAAAGAACTTGAGCAGAGGGCACAACCCTCCGGTTAAATGGATAAGCATGAAAAGAACATGATCCTCACAACTCGAGAATATGAGAGAAAAGCGAAACATCACAATGCCTCCGTAAGAAGAAAGAAAAAATAGATCATTGAAAGGATGGAGAAGAAAAGCTCAACTAATGCCACAAATGAGCTTGAAAAAGGCATCCTTAGGATAAGGGTCGAACGGAGTTGTTGGAAAAACAACAACGAAAAGAGTAAGCTTGTTGTGGGCTTATGGAAGACATCTGAAAATTATGAGGTGAAATTCTGCCACAAACAGAAACAATGGATTAGATTGATATCAACAAGGAGACGGGAAACTTATTCCACAGGGAGGATAAATGAAGAACTTGGGTCATTTATAAGCACCATAAATAGCAACAATCCTTAGGGAAAGCTTTAGGTGAAATATAACCCAAGATAACTCCAATGAAGAGATTGATGGATTGAGAAGAGCTCATGCTAGAAGAGATTGATGGGTTTAACTATCTCATTCTTAACAACAAGTGAACCATGAAACATGAACTCAAATTATCAAGAATGACATAATACCATCTCCAATGATATGGTAGAAAGGATTGCACTTCGGAATGCGAGATGAAGAAATGCTTGAGCTCCTTAGAAAAGAATCTCAATGAACACTTGGAGAAGGAATTATTTCGTTGATGAACCATCATGTAGAACATCCATGAATAACTCCGATAACAAAAAGGATGATGAAGACGAAAGGAAAAAGAAGTTGAAAACACAAGGTGAAGCCTTGTGATGATTAAAATGGAGCTTCGCGACAAGATAAAGTGGAAACTTGGAACTCCAGAAAAGAAAGATGAGCAAAAGAAACCAAGAATTTTTCAATGAACCTTCGTAATAAGCAATTAATCACTTGGATGAACAAGAATAAGAATTATGTTATGCTTGTCCTTCATCAATTAAATTGATGATAAACAATGGATTTGGCACACTACTTATTCCTGTTGCAAAGGATTGAAGAGAGATATAGCATAAACTTGGGAAAACCTTCAACGAACCACCGGCAGAATTTGAAAGAACGAAAGAATTGATATGATAACCAAGGAAGAGAGATCTTGAACGAACCACCGTAAGAATTGAAAACGAACGAAGTAAAGGGGTGAATCACCGGTAAGAATTAGCAAATGAATGAATATACAAGAGAGAGTTTAGATACAAGATAACGAAGAGATCATGAACTGATTAGAGAATATACTTGAATGATGCACCGATTAGATTTGGAGAATGTGAGCTGAAAGCTAAAATGAATAAATCTTCTGAAATGATGGGCTTCGTAGAGAACAAACTGAAATACTCTTGAAATGCTCCGGATGGGTGAAAAGAAAATTCTCACAACCGAAACAATTATGAGAGGATGGCACGAAGCTAGAGCCATGAATCTTGAAGAGAATGGGGCAAGATTGAGAGAAAAAATCATCTTCGGTCTTCAAATGTTGAGAATAACGATGAGAAACACCACCATGAATTGTTGAGATACCCCGGGATGAAAATTAGAAAGGTTGAACCAACGATGAAAAGAATTTGAAAGATCTTGGAGAAAGACATTTGACTGATGATAATTCATTCTTACGTCAAACTTCGAAATGAAATTTGAGGATAGCTCCGGGAAAATAAGAAGAGTCAGGTAAGATCCTGGGAAAAGACCTGTGGGTTAGGGCCCAATCAAAAGAAACACCGTTGAACGATTGCTTGAAAAGAGAGATTGCACCGGTTGAATTAAAAGGCTTGAATGAGATAACAATCTCGAAATAGGTTGAACGGATCTTGAATGAAAAGACGAGCCTTCTGAGATATCTTCAACACTTAGGAAACAAAAGAATAGTGAGAGGTGAATGATTAAGAGGTGCACCGGCATAAGAAAACATTTGAAGCGAGGAAAAGATATGATTGACAAAGCTTGAATTGGATCCACCGGAGAAGATAAAAGAAACGAAGAATGGTGAACTAGAAGCTCCGTTAAAATCGTCATGAGCATCACCGGGTAAGAACATTAACGGAAAAGAATGGAGAGACTTCCCATCGATAAGATGGATACTTGATTAAGATATCTGAGTCCTTGAAAAAAAGGGGGGGGGGGGGGGGGGAAAAACTAAGGCAATTTGGGACGGATTAAACAACACTGTTGAGAAGACTTAGAGTAGATCTTACGAATGTTGACAAGATTGGATCCACTAGAAGAGAAGCACACCGGTTGAAAAGAATTGACATGACAATCTCAATGATGAAGAAGGATTGGTATTCACATAGGAGTGTGAGAACACCACTTAGGAGCAACTCGAATACCACAACTGAAAAACAAAACAAAGGATTGGCTCGCAAAATAAGCCGGAACAAACATATGATAGAGATTTTGTCCGAAGTTTTCGTGGTGAGGCCTACACGGGCTCGATCGTATAGCACCATCATGCACAAGGCAGTGCACATGACATACGAAGCGTCCCCGAGTCAGCATAGCCAAGGACTCTTTAATACACAACGAGACCACTGTAAAACCAACCGTGGATAGGCGGAACACTAGACGTCGAACCACAATTTCATATCATACATCTGTCGGAAAGATATCCTAAGAGCTACTTGAATTCCCACTTATAAACTCCCAAAACTTTCCCGGTTATGCAATCAGGTGTTGGGGATACAGGGGAAGCATAATATCTCACCCAAAACTAACAAATCCTACATCCAGCTGTATCCATCCTTCAACACATAACCAAGAAACCTTCGGAAATCATTTACCTCAACCTTCGAAAAGCATCCGTTATACAAGTTATGGCAGTACTCCCGAACTCCCGCCCCAGTACTGGGTGGCGTCAAGGTTATCTCACCAACAACTGCATTAAAAGAGATTTTCGATGTCGGCGAAAATCAGGTATTCCAGAGCTGCAACGATAAAATTGTGACGACAACACCTCGGAGCTCAATTCCTCGGGACACTGCCACAACCCCTAAATGTCAGGAGGCACCAAGAATAGTGTTCTCGTCACAAATCCATCGGAACGATTCCAAGTGTTGGGGAATGTAGCAGAAATTCAAAATTTTCTACGCATCACCAAGATCAATCTATGGAGTAATCTAGCAACGAAGGGAAGGAGAGTGCATCTACATACCCTTGTAGGTCGCTAAGCGGAAGCGTTCAAGTGAATGGGGTTGATGGAGTCGTACTCGTCGTGATCCAAATCACCGATGATCCTAGTGCCGAACGGACGGCACCTCCGTGTTCAACACACGTACAGCCCGGTGACGTCTCCTACGCCTTGATCCAGCAAGGGGAGAAGGAGAGGTTGGGGAAGACTCCATCCAGCAGCAGAACAACGGCGTGGTGGTGGTGGAGGAGCGCGGGACTCCAGCAGGGCTTCGCCAAGCACTACGAGAGACGAGGAGGGAGAGAGGTAGGGCTGCGCCAACAGGGAGAGCAAATCACACGTGTTGGGCAGCCCCATACCTCAAGTATATATAGGAGGAGGGGAGGGGCTGCACCCCCACCTAGGTTTCCACCCCTAGGGGTGGCGGCCAGCCCTAGATCCCATCTAGGGGGGCGGCCAAGGGGGGAGAGAGGGGGGGGGGGCGCACCACTAGGTGGGCCTTAGGCCCATCTGAGCCTAGGGTTTCCCCCTTTTCCCTTCTCTCTTTGCCTTGGGCCCTGGTGGGGGGGCGCACCAGCCCACCCGGGGCTGGTCCCCTCTCACACTTGGCCCATGCAGCCCTCTGGGGCAGGTAGCCCCACCTGGTGGACCCCCGAGACCCTCCCGGTGGTCCCGGTACGTTACCGATAGCACCCGAGACTTTTCCGGTGACCAAAACAGGACTTCCCATATATAAATCTTTACCTCTGGACCATTCCGGAACTCCTCGTGATGTCCGGGCTCTCATCCGGGACTCCGAACAACATTCGATAACTCCGAACAACATCCTTGATCACATTGTGCACATTATGATGATGTCCTACCGAGTGGGCCCAGAGATACCTCTCCGTTTACACGGAGTGACAAATCCCAGTCTCGATTCATGCCAACCCAACAGACACTTTCGGAGATACCTGTAGTGAACCTTTATAGCCACCCAGTTACGTTGTGATGTTTGGCACACCCAAAGCACTCCTACGGTATCCGAGAGTGGCACAATCTCATGGTCTAAGGAAATGATACTTGACATTAGAAAAGCTTTAGCATACGAACTACACGATCTTTGTGCTAGGCTTAGGATTGGGTCTTGTCCATCACATCATTCTCCTAATGATGTGATCCCGTTATCAACGACATCCAATGTCCATGGTCAGGAAATCGTAACCATCTATTGATCAACGAGCTAGTCAACTAGAGGCTTACTAGGGACATGGTGTTGTCTATGTATCCACACATGTATCTGAGTTTCCTATCAATACAATTCTAGCATGGATAATAAATGATTATCATGAACAAGGAAATATAATAATAACCAATTCATTATTGCCTCTAGGGCATATTTCCAACAGTCTCCCACTTGCACTAGAGTCAACAATCTAGTTCACATCGCCATGTGATTAACACTCACAGGTCACATCGCCATGTGACCAACATCCAAGAGTCTACTAGACTCAATGATCTAGTTCACATCACTATGTGATTAACACTCAAAGAGTTCTGGGTTTGATCATGTTATGCTTGTGAGAGAGGTTGTAGTCAACGGGTCTTGCCATATTCAGATCCCTATGCATTTCACAAAACTTTATGTCATATCGTAGATGCTGCTACCACGTTCCACTTGGAGCTATTCCAAATTGTTGCTCCATTATACGTATTCGATATCTCTACTCAGAGCTATCCGGATAGGTGTTAAGCTTGCATCGACGTAACTCTTTACGTCGAACTCTTTATCACCTCCATAACCGAGAAACATTTCCTTATTCCTCTAAGGATAATTTTGACCGCTATCTGGTGATCCAATCCTAGATCACCTTTGTACCCTCTTGCCAGACATGTGGCAAGGCACACATCTGGTGCGGTACTCAGCATGGCATACCGTATAGAGCCTATGACAAAAGCATAGGGAACGACCTTCGTCCTTCCTCTTTCTTCTGCTGTGGTCAATCTTTGAGTCTTACTCAACTTCACACCATACAACTCAGGTAAGAACCCCTTCTTTGACTGATCTATTTTGAACTCCTTCAAAAACATGTCAAGGTGTGCGTTCTTTGAAAGTGTCATCAGGCGTCTTGATCTATCTCTATAGATCTTGATGCCCAATTTGTAAGCAGCTTTATCCAGGTCTTCCTTTGAAAAACACTCTTCAAACAACCATTTATGCTTTCCAAAAATTCTACATTATTTCGGATCTTACAATATGTCATCCACATATACTTATCAGAAATGTTGTAGTGCTCCCACTCACTTTCTTGTAAATACAAGTTTCTAGCAAACATTGTATAAACCTAAAAGCTTTGATCACTCCATCAAAGCATGTATTCTGACTCTGAGATGCTTCTCTAGTCCATAGAAGGATTGCTGGAGCAAGCATACCTTTTAGCATCCTTAGGATCGACAAAACCTTTTCTTGTATCACATACAAACTTTTCTTACGGAAACTGGTAAGAAAACTTGTTTTGGCATCCATCTGTCAGATCGAAAAATACAGCTAATGCTAACATGATTCCGACGGACTTAAGCATCGCTACGGGTGAGAAATTCTCATCATAGTCAACTCCTTGAACTTGTGAAAAGACTCTTTCCCACAAGTCGCACTTCATAGACGGTAACATTACCGTCCATGCCCGTCTTCTTCTTAAAGATCCATTTACTCTCAATGGCTTGCCGATCATCGGCCAAGTCCACCAAAGTCCATACTTTGTTCTGATAGATGGATCCTATCTCGGATTTCATGGCTTCTAACCATTTGTCAGAATACGGGCCCAACATCGCTTCTCCATAGCTCGTAGGTTCATTGTTGTCTAACAACATGATATCTAAGACAGGATTACCGTACCACTCAGGAGTAGTACATATCCTTGTCGACCTACGAGGTTCGATAGCAACTTGATCCGAAGCTTCATGATCACTATCATTAACTTCCTCTTCAACAGACATAGGTACCACAGAAAACATCTTTCTGTGTTGCATCACTCTCTGGTTGAAGTAAAGGTTCGACAACCTCATCAAGTTCTATCTTCCTCCCACTCAATTCTTTCGAGAGAAACTCCTTCTCGAGAAAGGACCCGTTCTTAGTGACAAACAATTTGCCCTCGGATCTGAGATAGAAGGTATACCCTACTGTCACCTTTGGGTATCCTATGAAGATGTGTTTGTCCGCTTTGGGTTCGAGCTTCTCCGGCTGAAGCCTTAAGCATCGCAGCCCCAAACATTAAGAAACGACAACTTTGGTTTCTTGCCAAACCAATGTTCATACGGCATCGTCTCAATGGACTTAGATGGTGTCCTATCTAAAGTGAATGCAGCTGTCTCTAACGCATAACCTCAAAATGAAAATGGTAGATTGGTAAGAGACATCATAGATCGCACCATATCTCATAGTGTTCGATTACGACGTCCGGATACACCATTACCTTGTGGTTTTCCAGGTGGCTTCAACTATGAAACAATTCCACAATGTCTTAAGTCATTGCCAAACTCATAACTCAGAAAATCCCCTTTTGATCAGATCGTAGGAACATGATCTTATTGTTATGATGATTCTTAACTTCACTCTGAAATCGCTTGAACTTTTCAAACGTTTCAGACTTGTGCTTCATTAAGTAGATATACCTATATCTACTCAAATCGTCAGTGAAGATGAGAAAATAGCGATATCCACTGCACGCTTCAATTCTCATTGGATCACATGCATCAGCATGCATGATCTCCAACAAGTCACTTGCCCGTTTCATTGTACCTGAAAACGGGGTCTTAGTCATCCTGCCCATGAGGCATGGCTCGCATGTGTCAAGCGATTCAAAATCAAGTGACTCCAAACATCCATCGACATGGAGTTTCTTCATGCATCTTACGCCAATATGACTTAAGCGGCAGTGCCACGAGAAAGTGGTACTATCATTATTAACTCTACATCTTTTGGCGTGAACATGTGTATTACCACGACCGAGATTCAATGAACCATTCACATAGGGTGCATGACCATGAAAGGTATCATTCATGTAAAACAGAATAACCGTTATTCTCTAACTTAAATGAATGACCGTATTGCAATGAACATGATCTAATCATATTCATGCTCAACGTAGACACCTGATAACATGTATCTAGGTTCAATACTAATCCCGAAGGCAGATGGAGAGTGCGATGGTGATCTCATCAACTTTGGAAACACTTCCAACACACATCGTCACCTCGCCCTTAGCCAGTCTCCGTTTAGTCCGTAGCTTTTGCTTCAAGTCACCAATAATAGCAACTGAACCGGTATCCAATACCCAGGTGCTACCAGGAGTACTAGTGAGGTACACATTAATAACACGTATATACTTTGTTGAAGTTGCCAGCCTTCTTATCTACCATGCATTTGGGGTAATTCCGCTACCAGTGACCGTTCCCCTTACAATAGAAGCACTTAGTCTCGGGTTTGGGTTCAACCTTGGGTTCCTTCACTGGAGCGGCAACTGGTTTGCCATCCATGAAGTTTCCCTTTTGCCCTTGCCCTTCTTGAAACCAGTGGTCTTGTTAAACCATCAACACTTGATGCTCCTTCTTGATTTCTACCTTTTGCGGTCTTAAGCACCGCGAACAGCTCCGGGATCAACTCCATCCCTTGCATGTCATAGTTCATCACGAAGATCTAGTACTTAGTGATAGTGGCTAGAGAACTCTATCAATCACTATCTTATCTGGAAGTTTAACTCCCACTTGATTTAAGTGATTGTAGCACCCAGACATTCTGAGCACATGCTCACTAGCTGAGCTATTCTCCTCCATCTTGTTGGCAAAAAGAACTTGTCAGAGGTCTCACACCTCTCAACACGGGCATGAGCCTGAAATCCCAATTTCAGCTCTTGGAACATCTCATATGTTCTATGGCGTTCAAAACGTCATTGGAATCCCGATTCTAAGCCGTAAAGTATGGTGCACTAAACTATCAAGTAGTCATCAGGATGTGTCTGTCAGGTGTTCACAACATCCACAGACGACGTTGTAGGGGTTTGCACATCGAGCGGTGCATCAAAGACGTAAGCCTTCTGTGTAGCAGTGAGGACACTCCTCGGACTACGGACCTAGTCTGCATCAGTGCTTACGATATCTTTCAACTTGGTCTTTCTCTAGGAACGTATTGAAACAGGGAGCTACAACGTGAGCTATTTATCTACAACATATTTGCAAAGACAATTTAGACTATGTTCATGATAATTGAGTTCATTTAATGAACTCCCACTCAGATAGACATCCCTCTAGTCATCTAAGTGAAACATGATCCGAGTTAACTAGGCCGTGTCCGATCATCACGTGAGACGGACTAGTCAACATCGGTGAACATCTTCATGTTGATCATATCTTCTATACGACTCATGCTCGACCTTTCAGTGTTCCATGTTCCGAGGCCATGTCTGTACATTCTAGGCTCGTCAAGTCAACCTAAGTGTTTTTGCTGTGTAAATCTGGCTTACACCCGTTGTATTCGAACGTTAGAATCTATCACACCCGATCATCACGTGGTGCTTCGAAACAACGAACCTTCGCAACGGTGCATAGTTAGGGGGAACACCTTTCTTGAAATTTTAGTGAGGGATCATCTTATTTAAGCTACCGTCGTTCTAAGCAAATAAGATGTAAAACATGATAAACATCACATGCAATCAAATAGTGACATGATATGGTCAATATCATTTTGCTCCTCTCGATCTCCATCTTCGGGGCTCCATGATCATCGTTGTCACCGGCATGACACCATGATCTCCATCATCATGATCTCCATCATCGTGTCTTCTTGAAGTTGTCTCGTCATCTATTACTTCTACTACTATGGCTAACGCTTTAGCAATAAAGTAAAGTAATTACATGATGTTTATGTTGACACGCAGGTCATAAATAAATAAAGACAACTCTTATGGCTCCTGCCGGTTGTCATACTCATCGACATGCAAGTCATGATTCCTATTACAAGAACATGATCAATCTCATACATCACATATATCATTCATCACATCCTTTTGGCCATATCACATCACAAGGCATATGCTGCAAAAACAAGTTAGACGTCCTCTAATTGTTGTTGCAAGTTTTTACGTGGCTGCTATAGGTTTCTAGCAAGAACGTTTCTTACCTACGCCAAAACCACAACGTGATATGCCAATTTCTATTTACCCTGCATAAGGACCCTTTTCATCAAATCCGATCTGACTAAAGTGGGAGAGACAGACACCCGCTAGCCACCTTATGCAACTAGTGCATGTCAGTCGGTGGAACCAGTCTCACGTAAGAGTACGTGTAAGGTCGGTCCGGGCCGCTTCATCCCACGATGCCGTCGAATCAAGATAAGACTAGTAACGACAAGTAAATTGACAAAATCAACGCCCACAACTGCTTTGTGTTCTACTCGTGCATAGAAACCTTAAGTGTGTAGACCCTACGGGTTCGGGAACCATGCAGACATGACCGAGACACCTCTCCGGCCAATAACCAACAGCGGGATCTGGATACCCATGTTGGCTCCCACATGTTCCACGATGATCTCATCGGATGAACCACGATGTCGAGGATTCAATCAATCCCGTATTCAATTCCCTTTGTCTAGCGGCATGATACTTGCCCGAGATTCGATCGTCGGTATCCCGATACCTTGTTCAATCTTGTTACCGGCAAGTCTCTTTACTCGGTCCGTAACACATCATCCCATGATCAACTCCTTGATCACATTGTGCACATTATGATGATGTCCTACCGAGTGGGCCCAGAGATACCTCTCCATTTACACGGAGTGACAAATCCCAGTCTCGATTCGTGCCAACCCAACAGACACTTTTGAAGATACCTGTAGTGAACCTTTATAGCCACCCAGTTATGTTGTGACGTTTGGCACACCCAAAGCACTCCTACGGTATCCGGGAGTTGCACAATCTCATGGTCTAAGGAAATGATACTTGGCATTAGAAAAGCTTTAGCATACGAACTACACGATCTTTGTGCTAGGCTTAGGATTGGGTCTTGTCCATCACATCATTCTCCTAATGATGTGATCCCGTTATCAACGACATCCAATGTCCATGGTCAGGAAACCGTAACCATCTATTGATCAACGAGCTAGTCAACTAGAGGCTTACTAGGGACATGGTGTTGTCTATGTATCCACACATGTATCTGAGTTTCCTATCAATACAATTCTAGCATGGATAATAAACGATTATCATGAACAAGGAAATATAATAATAACCAATTTATTATTGCCTCTAGGGCATATTTCCAACACCAAGATACCCGCGTGATCCTAAATTTTTTAGTGAAATTTGAAAAGAGAAGAGTCAAAACTCTACGTCAGGATGCTTCACCAGAGCAACGAAGGGACTGAGGAGTAAAAAGAATCCTACTCTCCGATATATATAATCCTAAATGACTCAAAACATTTTTCTAGACTCAAAACGCCAGCGATTCGATCAAGCAGGGGGCTCCTGAGGTCGGGGAAGGCTCTGATTACCAACTTGTAACGCCCTCGATGTGGCTATATCTCCCACGTGTCGAAGCACGACTTAGAGGCATAACCGCATTGAAAGGAATGTCGCAAGTGAGGTAATCTTCACAACAACCCATGTAATGAATAAGGGAAAAAGAGGTACATAGTTGGCTTACAGTCGCCACTTCACACAATACATGAATATAACATTACAACATCCAGAGACAATCAAGGCCCGACTATGGAACCAAAATAAAAGAAGACTACCCCAAATGCTACACAGATCCCCGATCGCCCCAACTGGGCTCCACTACTGATCAACTGAAACGAAACAACACAATGAACGAGATCTTCATTGAGCTCCTCCTTGAGCTCGGTTGCGTCACCTGCAAACTGGTTTGGAAGTATCTATGAGTCACGGGGACTTAGCAATCTCACACCCTCGCGATCAAGACTATTTAAGCTTATAGGTAGGGAAAATGTATGTGAGGTGGAGCTGCAGCAAGCACTAGCATATATGGTGGCTAACATACGCAAATGATAGCAAGAAGAGAAGGCAAAGCACGTTCGAGAAGCTATGATCAAGAAGTGATCCTAGACTACTTACGTCAAGCATAACTCCAACACCGCATTCACTTCCCGGACTCCACCGGAAAGAGACCATCACAGCTACACACGCGATTGATGTATTTTAATTAAGATAAGTTTCAGGTTTTCTACAACCGGACATTAACAAATTCCCATTTGCCCATAACCGCGGGCACGACTTTCGAAAGTTCAAATCCCTGCAGGGGTGTCCCAACTTAGCCCATCACAAGCTCTCACGGTCAACGAAGGATATTCCTTCTCCCAGGAAGACCCGATGAGGCTCGGAATACCGGTTACAAGATATTTCGACAATGGTAAAACAGGACCAGCAAAGCCACCCAGATGTGCCGACAAATCCCAATAGGAGCTGCACATATCTCGTTCTCAGGGCACACCGGATGAGCAAGACGTCGGGTAGGCGAGCCCAGAGTTGCCCCTGGTAGCCCCGGATATCGCTCAGTTGGACCAACACTTAGAGAAGCACTGGCCCGGGGGGTTTAAATAAAGATGACCCTTGAGCCGGCCGACCCAAGGGAAAGAAAAGGCTAGGTGGCAAATGGTAAAACCAATGTTGGGCCTTGCTGGAGGAGTTTTATTCGAGGCGAACTTTCAAGGGGTTCCCATTATAACCCAACCATCTAAGGAACGCATAATCAAGGAACATAACACCGGTATGACGGAAACTAGGGCGGCAAGAGTGGAACAAAACACCAGGCATAAGGCCGAGCCTTGCACCCTTTACCAAGTATATAGATGCATTAATTAAATAAGAGATATTGTGATATCCCAACAAATATCCATGTTCCAAACATGGAACAAGCTCCAATCTTCACCTGCAACTAACAACGCTATAAGAGGGGCTGAGCAAAGCGGTAACATAGCCAAACAACGGTTTGCTAGGACAAGGTGGGTTAGAGGTTTGACATGGCAAAATGGGAGGCATGATAAAGCAAGTGGTAGGTATCGCATCATAGGGATAGCAAAAGAGCGAACATCTAGCAAGCAAAGATAGAAGTGATTTCGAGGGTATGGTCATCTTGCCTGAGATCCCGCAAGGAAGAAGAATGAGTCCATGAAGAAGACAAACGGACGTAGTCGAACGGATCCTCACAAACGCGACGTTAACGAAACTAACCCTAAGAAGCAACACCGGAAAGAAGCAAACAACATGGTAAACAACCATCACATAAGCATGGCATGATGCACAACCAAGTATGATGCATGTCCGGTTTAAATATGCATGACATGGCAAAGTGCAACAACCAAAACTATGAATTAAGTGGAGCTCAATATGCAACGGGTTGCATATTGACAAAACACCACCACAATTATTTAGTTCTCTCTTGGTTATGTACTCACCAATATTAAATGTTGTTAAGCATGTCAAGAGACGATACATAATAAACAACAAACCCGGTAAATCCCCATATGCATTAGTAATTTAAGCAAACAACAATTTTAACCAATCTTGAAGTTGTTATCATGATGCGGATGACATGTGCAAGTTTATGCAAGTTTTAAGGAAAAGTAGACATGACAAGATATGAGGCATTTGTCACCATGGCGGAAGGAAAAGGGGTGCCACGGCAACAATAATGAAAACGGTGCCACGGCAGCGTTCCGGTTCTGGTAACTCAATTGAGATACCGATGCAAAGGAGAAGTGTGCGGATGCGCACAAAATATGGTGGGGCGCTCCCGGATACCGGGTGTCCCATGAGTCGACGATGGAGACAAGGAAAAAGAGGGGCAACGAGCATTGACAATTCGAGCACGGAGCAAGCACAAGCATCTCATACATCACACATGCATTCGTTCACGGGCGGTCGTCTCGGGGTTATACCTTTGAAGCGTGCGTTATCGGAGGGGTTCGAGTTCGATGCGGTGTAGGGGAAGTAGACCTTCTCGCGACGGCGGTAGTGGAAGTAGTCATTCTCGCACGCTCTAGGGTCGGCGGTAGAGGTTCTCGCGATCTTGGCGACGGTGGTGGTACATGTTTATCATTGCACGAGTTTTCGTAGACGTTCATGTCATCGGTGTCATGGTACTTGGGGTCTTCAGACTTTCCGGCCCCGTTCTTGCGACGGTAGTCGTTCACATTCGTTCGGAGAGGTACTTGATGACTCCAACGTCTTCGGGGTGACGGTAGTTGTACACGGTCCACGAGACGTCGATCGTTCGGGGTCCAACTTGCGGGTCTTGCCGACATGAGGCGTTTTTGTGTAGATGAACTTGGCGCATCCGAAGGGTCACACTTGTCGTCATGGGAACTTGGTGAATCCGTGGTCTTCGGGGTCGACGGTAGTTGTACATCTCATAGTGGAACTTGACGGGTTCGAGGACTCCGGGGTCGTGGTACTTGGCAACAACCGGGGCGCTCTTCCAGTCAACATGAACAGGAGGCCTAGGCAGGGCACGTTGGATGCAAGAGGAGCCAGGGTTCCTGCCTGCCATGACGGCTTGCGAGATGATGAACGAAGCAGCGGTCCAACGGTACCGGGAATGGGCGCGGGAGGTGCGGAACCGGAGCCGGAAGGCGAGCTCTGGCCGGATCCAGGGCGAGAACGGCGGAGATGGTCGGGCAGGGCAGGAGGCGCGAGCACAGGGACTTGGCGCGACGGGGCTCCTCAACGCAGGAAGTAGCGGGCGATGGCGCTGGTCGTCGACGGTGAAGGGGCATCGGGACCTGGACGGCTTGCCGACGAGGAGGCGCCATGGCAACCAGGTTCACCGGCAGCAACCTCGCGGGCAGAGGAGACTGGCAAGACGCGATGCTCGGAGGGGGCAAGCGGGAAAACGCCTCAGGTGTTCGGGGTCGAGCAGAGGCGATGGGAGGAGGGAGAGAGGCTTCTCCCTGGTGCGTTGCGAGGAGAGCGAGAGGAGGGAGAGATGGGGATCGGGGAGAGAGCGAGATGGCATCGAACGCGTGGCGGCGGCCACGGGAACGAGAGAGGGAGAGGGTACACGAGGGAATCGGGCTAGGTTTAGAGACTGAAGCGGAGCTGATGGGCCTTAGAAGGCTGGCTAGGCCTAGGTGGGCCGCAGGGATGGAGCCCGCTTGGCAGGTTGCGGCTGGGCTGGGAGGCCCAGCCGGCTCTTCTCTCTCCCATCTCCTTCTCTTTACAAAAACAAAGAAATAAGAGAAGGGAAAAGAGAGAAGAGAAGGTTAGAGGAAGAATTTGGGCACGGGGATAATTTTCACGGACTCGGAAAAATGCGCATGGTCCGGGAAAATAGAAAAGGTCAAGTTTAAAGATTAAATTCAAATTCCTTTGAATTTAATTCAAAAGGTTTGAACTAGGACATGTTTTTCAAAGTGCCCAAAAATGTTGAGAAATTAGGTGGAGTTCCGGAAAATGACGAAAGGACATGTGGCAAAGTTTGAGGAGCAACTCGAAGCAGAAAAGACTTGAGAGTTACATTGCAAGTGTGTCACAGTAATTCCACAAGAATGGAAATATTTATAATAGCTCCCAAATATTGGGAGGATATGTTATAAAGAGAATCACCATGTGAATTCCCTCGATTTAAATGGACCGAAGATCCATGCAATTTATTTAGTTGAGTTGCAAAAGATTTATGAGATGATGGCATGGTGACATGATGCAATGCACATGATGCAACGAACCAAACAAATCACACGACGAACCTCGGAAATCCTGGAAGGCATCTGAAGCTCCGGTCTTGGGGCGTCACATCTACGCTCCATAGTGGACAGGGACGACGTGATCGTCGATAAGAGATCCAAGTCCACCTCTTTTAAACCAGCGGATGAAATAGTCAAATTCCAAGTCCACCCAACGGACCCTACAAAAACAGCTTCCATCTGGGCATAGTTAAACCCCGCCGTGGAGGCCGCACTACGAGAGTTCCTGCGTGAGAATTGGGAATATTTGCCTGGCATCCCTCAATCATGCCAGGAATCCCACGCAGGCTGGCCAAGCATAGCCTCAATATCCTAAAGGGATTCAAGCCGGTCAAACAAGCTCTTCGGCGTTTCTCCAGACCTAAGAGACAGGCCATGGGAGGGGAACTAGCCAAGTTATTGGAGGCCGGATTCATCATAGAAATAAAACACCCGGGCTGGCTAGCAAACCTGGTGATGGTACCAAAGAAGGATAAATCCTGGCGCCTTTGTGTCGATTTCAAGGACCTCAATAAAGCTTGCCCAAAGGACCCCTTCCCCCTCCCCCGCATCGATCAAATTATTGATGCTACCGCAGGACACGAGTCATTGTGTTTCCTCGACGCATACTCCGGTTACCACCAAATCAAGATGGCGAAGTCCGACCAAGCCGCAACGGCATTCATCACACCATACGGTCCCTTCTGTTTCAACACAATGCCTTTTGGGCTCAAAAACGCCGGCGCAACATATCAGCGAATGATTCAGACATGTTTGGAGAAACAAATCGGCAAAACAATAGAGGCATACGTAGACGATGTGGTCGTCAAAACCAAACATGTCGACTCTTTGATAGACAACTTGAGGCTCACATTCGACAACCTCCGAACATACGACATCAAGCTCAATCCGGAAAAATGCGTTTTCGGCATACCAGCCGGAAAGCTCCTGGGTTTCATTGTCTCCAGTAGAGGTATTGAAGCTAATCCGGCCAAAATCCGAGCTTTGTCACAGTTGGCTACCCCAACAGACCTCAAACAAATCCAGAAGTTAACTGGATGCGTGGCGGCTCTAAGCCGATTTATCTCCCGCTTAGGAGAAAAGGCTTTACCCCTTTATCGCCTCCTTCGGTGCACCAAACACTTCGAGTGGACGGACGCTGCCACAACCGGATTGGAAGAAATAAAGGTCATTTTGGCAACCAACCCAATCCTGGCCATGCCAAACATCAGCGAACCAATGATGTTGTACATTGCAACAACTCATCAAGTTGTAAGCGCAGTGCTCGTCGTCAAATGAGAAGCTGACGGACATAAATTCCCTCTTCAAAAGCCGGTATACTATGTATCCACTGTCCTCACTCCATGCAAATCACGGTAACCACATTATCAAAAGATAGCCTATGCAGTATTCATGGCATCCCGGAAGCTGCGACACTACTTTCAAGAGTGTTTGATTACAGTAGCCTCGGAAGTGCCACTTAATGATATTATAAACAACCGCGACGCTATGTGCCAGATTGCTAAATGGGCCATTGGGCTCCTCCTGTTCGACATAACATACAAACCTCGACGAGCCATTAAGTTGCAAGTATTGGTCGACTTTGTCGCCGAATGGACGGAGGCCGAACTCCCTAAAGAGTACGGCGCATACTCCAATTGGATCATGCACTTCGACGGTTCTAAAATGCTGGCCGGTCTAGGGGCTGGCGTCGTCCTGACGTCCCCAACCGGAGATACAGTTCAGTACGTGCTGCAAATATTGTATACAGACACCATCAATGCAGCCGAATACGAAGCTCTGTTGCATGGTCTTTGGATGGCAGTCTCCATGGGCATTCAACGCCTGGAGGTGCGTGGGGATTCAAACCTCGCAATATCCCAAATAAATAGAGACTTTGACGCCAAGGATCTGAAAATGGCGGCCTACCGAAACGCCGTCCTAAAAATGTCAGCTCGGTTTGAGGGGGTCGAATTTCACCATGTGGCTCGGGAAAACAATCAGGCGGCGGATATCCTCGCCCGCATCGGCGCAAACGTGATGCGGTCCCCCCAACATATTTCTGGAGAGGCTGTTCAAGCCATCCGTAGTATGGGAAGGGGACACCGGTAACA
Source organism: Triticum urartu (assembly GCF_003073215.2). NCBI lineage: Eukaryota > Viridiplantae > Streptophyta > Magnoliopsida > Poales > Poaceae > Triticum > Triticum urartu. The sequence continues at coordinate 505,804,989 of NC_053027.1, read as the reverse complement.
ATAGTCTGGACCCAGCCAAAATGCCCGATACCGAACACTCTGACACAATCGGAGGCTCCACCACCGAAATAACACCTTCAGCCCACGTAATAATGGCCATCATAGCCCCGTGGACAGAGCCATTCCTGGCCTACCTAACTAGGCAGGAACATTCGGAGGACCAAAATGAGGCACGCTGCATAGTGCGGCGATCTAAGGCCTACAGGGTCCATGAGGGAGAATTGTATTAAAAAAGCACTACCGGAGTCCTTTAAAGGTGCATCTCCGAAGAGGAAAGGCAGAACCTTTTGGCAGAAATCCACACCGGACTCGGCGGTCACCACGCCGCAGCCCGGGCTCTTGTAAGCAAGGCCTTCCGTACATGATTCTATTGGCCAACGGCCCAGGCAGATGCACATGACTTGGTCCAACATTGCGCCGGTTGCCAGCTCTTTGCAAATCAAAGCCACATGCCACCCACCAACCTCCAAACAATCCCCATTATGTGGACCTTCGCGGTCTGGGGGCTTGACATGGTTGGACCCCTTAAAGGGGGAACCCACAAGAAAAAATACTTACTGGTCATGGTGGATAAATTCACCAAATGGATAGAGGCCAAACCTGTTAAAACAGCCGAATCCGGACGAGTGATAGACTTCATATCCGGGGTCGTACACCGTTATGGCGTCCCCCACAGCATCATCACTAACAACGGCACGAACTTCACTGCCGATGAGGTAAAACTCTGGTGCAGCAAAATGGACATCAAGCTCGATTATGCTTCAGTCTATCACCCACAAACCAATGGCCAAGTTGAGCGAGCAAACGGTCTTATAATGAGCGGCATTAAACCCAGATTAGTGCGTTCCTTAACGGAGTCTAACACGCACGGGGTAGAGGAGCTGGACTCCGTACTCTGGGGGCTGCTGACCACGCCGAATCGTAGTACCGGATATACACCCTTCTTTATGGTGTACGGCGCAGAGACAGTCTTGCCGTGTGACATAATTCACGACTCACCTCGGGTGCGCATGTACGAAGAAAGAGAAGCCGAGCTCGATCGGCAGGACAGTCTGGACACCCTGGAGGAGGAGCGCGATGTAGCAAAAGCCCGTTCCGCATTTTATCAGCAACAGGCTCGCAGATACCAAATCAGAGAAGTATGGGCCAAAACTTATAACATTGGCGAACTAGTTCTACGCCTGCCGGATAAGAAAAAGAACAAGCTCGAGCCCAAATGGGAAGGTCCCTTCATTATTGACCAAGTTCTGACCGACGGAGCGTACCGACTGCGGGATGCATCGACTAATCGACTCGAGCCGAACCCATGGAGCGCGGCCAGGCTCCGAAGATTCTATGCCTAGCGCCGGACTCTATGTTCGTCCCCTTCCTCTGTCCATTTTTTGCATATACATTATCTGTCTTGTTTTTCTTTCTTTCTTTCTTTTATTCTTTCTCTAGGCCTTCAAGGGCCAACTTGTGCCTCGCTTGCACATTATAGATGCGCTAGCCGCGCTCATCATACCTGGGGGCTTCTTTCATAGAAGCTTAATTATTTATCTGGGCCTCATGCCCCACACATGTTTTATACTTCCGCATGTACCTTTTTTCGCCATTATATGCATCGATATGACTTAAGTTTTGGCCAAGCTGGGTTGCCTGGCTCTTGTATTTATGCCCTACGTTCCCGTTAATTCGGCTTGGGCATAAGGGGAGCACCTCTGTGATTGTTACTGCCGGGTCAGCCGGATGTGTACCTCAGACTGGGTGAAGCCGAAAGCTAGCGTTCTTAAGGGAATATTCGGTTGGTGAACAAAAGATGATTTTTTATTTTCCATATCTGCCCCCAGATGTTTTTTCCTCCATTTCTTATCGCAGTCCGGACATGCACTTTAGGGCATGCATACCTAGGGAAAGGAACCCTTAACGGAACTATTCTCCCTGGAAGATGTTTCTTACTACCCATGTAATATAACATAACTAGTTGGGCACTTGTCCGTTCAAGCACTAATGACCCTTACGCGTGGTATCCACGCATACCCCGGTTCTTATATAACTGAGCGGGTATTCGGATACACTCCGGACTATCGGGTCCAGAGGTTGAAGCGAAAAGGTCCGCCAAGACAAATGATCTACAATCCGGCTAGAAGGCATTATACATGTCACTTTAATTACATAGTCATGCAGACTGACTAAATTCCTCTTCTATACCATCCAACAGGCGGTCTAGCCTAAAATCCTGTTGGTAATACTTTGCGGCTAATTCTACTTGCTCATAAACTAAGCTAACGGGGTTCTCTTTTTCGTCGGGCCCCACAGGTCCAACCTCGGCCATGTGATTTGGGTCAGCCTTGGTATACCGCGTCTTCACCATGGCCCAGGCTTCTCTGGCACCTTGTCGGCAAGCCGATATCTTCCATAATCGGAAGCGCCGCCGCGCTCCCTTGAGCTTCTCCGTAAGCTCTGCAACGCCCTCTGGCGGGGAGACAGATGGCCACAAGGCCTGGGCAACACCTTGCATCACCTGCCGTACTTGTTCGTGCAGATGTGAGAGCTCGGATAGAAGATCACCCGCAGACCCGGGCATTTCCTCCGTGGGACGACCCGTTAGCATACCTCGAGACATAACGTTGTTAGTTGGCTTCTTTGCCAAACTCCTTCAAAAGGATTCATTCAAGCACTTATTGAAAATGCCATGCCCAAGCCGCTTATTCTCCTTCTTGGAATCTGCAAGCTGGGCTCGAACGTCTTTTAGTTCCACACTCAACTTGATATTAGCGTCTTGGAGATTGTTTTTCTCCCGCCTAACCTCAGTCAGCACGCGTTTGCCAGCCTCTAGCTGTCGCACGACATGCTGGTCCTCCGGATTTTCTCCGGATTCATCTGCAACATCTATTGTTCGATATGCAGCCACGCCGCACACTATATGGTAACCATCATTCTTTAAAGTAAATGTTACCAGCGGGTGACTTTTTCGGTTCCTGCAATGCGGCAACAGCGGCCCGCAGTTGGGTCTTGCATTCCTCTAGCTCCTGTGACAGCCTAGTATTCTTCTCTGTAAGAACCTGCACAATAAAGATGATCCTTAAATCAGCTCTGCTAACTGTTTCAAGTCTCAGGGGCTACTGATACATATAAATCGTCAGATTTACTTACCCATACATCCTTTACATATTGATCCGTAGCTCTGGCTAGACCACCTTGAGCAACTCGGAGGTACGCCTCTCCAAAATTGAAGGCATCAAATGCCTCTGGTGAGAAACAAGCGTCACGGAGTACGGCCTGGCAGCGCCTATGATTCATGGCGCTTTCCACTTCTGAGTTTGTAGCGGATAATCTATCCGCATCCTCTGTAGGCGTATTATCCGGCGGCCGCCCCATATCGGCTTCCGCCTCTATGTCCGGTCCTAGCGCCCAACTGGTGGAAGCGTGATTAGTAACATCGCCGGACATATTCTGGCGAGCATTTTTCTGTTAAAGAAACACGGGCATCATTAAATTTCGAGAAAGACGACAACCATGGAGCGGGGTTTTTGTTATACCTTTGCGCCGGCGTCTCCGTCCTGACCGCCTTCCTTTTTGGCCTGCCCGGCCTCGGTGCCTCTTGTTGGCGAGTTGCTGCGGGTTCGGCAGGGCGTCCCGAATGCCTTCCCTGTAAAAACGCCATATGTATATGGTAGGTGAAGTGTCTAAAAGGGGATCCTAGTTTTTGGAGTTGGGATTTTTTGGTTTTCTTACGTGCGATGCAGGAAGCAGTCCGGGATAGTCGGCCGTAATGGCCACCTTGGCATCATCACAGCTTAACTGATAGAACTGCCAGTCTATCAGCTCCACGAATATAACCGGATCTTCTTCAAGTCCGGAGTCGAGGGCCCGGTCAGGGTCCAATGGTTGTGGAGAAGGGCTGCTGACCTCCTTTATGGCTTTTTGCAGTTCCTGCCGCAAAGTGGAAAGGTGAATACTTACGATAAATAATGCGGGAAAAATGGGAGTAAGGAGATATAACTTACCCAGCTTGGAGGATTATACATGGAGAATCCGTCCCGTGGCTTGATGCGGATGAATTCCTCTTCCTCTCCCTTGAACAATTCGGACAGAATTTTTGCTAAAGTGGCAGCATTATCCGGACCCTTACGCCCGCAGCGGGTGGCATCATCCGCCCCGTTAAAACACCACAAGGGGTGCCCACGATATTGAAGTGGTTGCACTCCCCGCATTATGCAAATCGACATAACTTCGATTACTGTCAATCCTCATTGAGCCAATGCTTTAATCCGGTTCATCAGGTAGAGGACTTCTCCATTGTCTTCCACCTGGGGGCTCCGTGGGTGCCAACTTCGGCGTTTCTTCAGAGGAGCATTGCTGAACTCAGGAAGACCCCACCGAACAAGGTCCGGAAGGGGAACGTCCTCCATATAAAACCATTCCGAAGGCCAGTCTTCGGATGACTTCTTCGGGATACCTGACAGGTATCCGGTACCAGCGATGCGCCATATTTCGGCTCCGCCCACATGATAAAGTGATCCCCTCTGTGTGCGAGGGACGAGGCAAAATAGCCTTTTCCACAGCTCGAAGTGAGCCTCGCAGCCCAGGAACAACTCGCAGAGAGCAACATAGGCGGCGGTATGTAGAATGGAGGCAGGGGTGAAATTGTGTATTTGGAGGCCGTAGAACTCCAGGAGCCCACGGAGGAACAAATGAATTGGAAATCTGAGTCCCCTCAATAGATAGGGGGTAAGGCATACCCGCTCCCCCATCGAGGGGCTGGGGAAGCTATCCGCTTGCTCCCCGCCATTGTAGGTGGCGAGCCCGGCTCGAACGAGCACCATATATGCCGGAGGGAGAAATCCCTTGGTCTGCAGTTCGACCAATCGACTGTGTGGGACTGAACACCTCTCCCAATCACCGGGCTTAGGGCTACGGGGGCGGGAGGAGGACCTGCGGAGGTAGGCCATGCTGGAATGGATCTTTCTGAAACATGCTCTGATGGATTCTCGCTGGGAGGAGGATGGCATGGATCGGATCTAAGAATCCCCATCCCTTGAATAGACAATTTATTTGTCTGGCTAGGGGGGCGAATGTAAAAATGCCCTGGCGCCTCGTATTCATTCAACGCGTGGGAGATAGCCCTTATTGGGCACAAAAGCTAAGAGGTCCGAACATTTATGGGACCGGACACTGCTTTACAAACACTCGAAAATTGGAGAAGAACCCGCCTTGCAATGCCAAAGACAACATTGCGCGCCGGACTCATCGTCATTGAAGCCTGGTTCAGGGGCTACTGAGGGAGTCCTGGATTAGGGGGTCTCCGGACTATATCCTTTGGCCGGACTGTTGGTCTATGAAGATACAAGATTGAAGACTTCGTCTCGTGTCTGGATGGGACTCTACTTGGCGTGGAAGGCAAGCTAGGCAATACGGATATGTATATATCCTCCTTTGTAACCGACCTTGTGTAACCCTAGCCCCCTCCGGTGTCTATATAAACCGGAAGGTTTTAGTCCGTAGGACAACATACAATCATACCATAGGCTAGCTTCTAGGGTTTAGCCTCTCCGATCTCGTGGTAGATCAACGCTTGTAATACTCATATCATCAAGAATAAATCAAGCAGGACGTAGGGTTTTACCTCCATCAAGAGGGCCCGAACCTGGGTAAAACATCGTGTCCCCTGCCTACTGTTACCATCCGCCTTAGACGCACAGTTCGGGACCCCCTACCCAAGATCCGCCGGTTTTGACACCGACAATAACTATCACTTATGATATACAATTGAACTTTTGAACACTATACGCATACCTTGTGTCTCATCGAACCGCTTGTTAATGCGGTCAATCTCTTCATCGGCCACCCAAAGCTTCCGATTGATTTCAGAAACTTCGGCGGCCTGGGCGGTCGCCGCCAACAGGGAAGCATGTTATAATAACAGAGAAATATGTTAGCCTTCCCAGATTTTATGTGGATCCTCTGTCTGGTTTCTTCTACACTAGACAGAGCCTCTGGGGCTACCGTCTGTATACGGGAATATTCCTCTAAATAAAACAAAGATGTTTAGGACATTACATTGCATACCTCAAAGCCTGTTACTAGTCTAGTGAAGGCTTCGTTCAGTCCACCTTTTGCAGACTGAACCTTTTCCACCACCGCACCCATCAAGGTGCGGTGCTCCTCCACGATGGAAGCATGTTGCAGTGCTTCCATTAGAGTGTTCGGCGCCTCTGGATTAGTGGAGGTCGTTGATGGAGCTGATGCTCCCCCTCCTTCGAAGGGGGCTGCTCGCCCGATCTCGAAGCCACATTGGTCTCCGAGACAGTGTTCGGCTGGGGCATGGATTGTTGACGGTCCCCACCGTCGGTTGTCATAGGGGTAGTGTAGGATCGAGAAGAGGTGTCTAGAAAGGGGTGATTAGACCCTCAACAAAGAAAAGTAGCAGTTTTTTGATTTCTTTAAGTTAAGGTGGAGTTTTAGCACAAGTTTAAACATTCACAATACATTTTAAGCAAGCATGGAAAGAGTATATGAGCAGCGGAAAGTAAAGCATGCAACTTGCAAGAAAGTAAAGGGATGGGATTGGAGTATGCAAACACAATTGGAGACACGGAGATTTTTGGCGTGGTTCTAATAGGCGATGCTATCGTACATCCACGTTCATGGAGACTTCAACCCACGAAGGGTAACGGTTGCGCGAGTCCACGGAGGGCTCCACCCATGAAGGGTCCACGAAGAAGCAACCTTGTCTATCCCACCATGGCCATCGCCCACGAAGGAGTTGCCTCACTTGGGTATATCTTCACGAAGTAAGCGATCTCCTTGCCCTTACAAACTCCTTGGTTCAAGTCCACAATCTTGTCGGAGGCTCCCAAGTGACACCTAACCAATCTAGGAGACACCACTCCCCAAAAGGTAATAGATGGTGTGTTGATGATGAACTCCTTGCTCTTGTGCCTCAAATGATAATCTCCCCAACACTCAACTCTCTCTCTCACAGATTTGGATTTGGTGGAAAGATGATATGAGTGGAAAGCAATTTGGGGAAGGCTAGAGATCAAGATTCTTGTGGTTGGAATGGAATATCTTGGTCTCAACACATGAGTAGGTGGTTCTCTCTCAGAAAATGTATGCTGGCAGTGTAGGCACGTTCTGATGGCTCTCCCCACGAATGAAGAGTGGGTGGAGGGGGTACATATAGCCTCCACACAAAATCTAACTGTTACACACAATTTACCGAACTCAGTGGGACCAAATCATGAAACTCGGTCAGACCGATTTAGTTCAAAATATGAACGTTAGGATTTTCGGTGGTACCGATATGATCAACTCGGTGGGACCGATGTGCTAGGGTTAGGGTAAAACCTTAACTCGGTTTGACCGATTACACAAACTCGGTGGGACCAATTTTGGTAATAAGCAAAACAGAGAGTTGGCCAAGCAAACTCGGTGGGACCGATTGCATATATCGGTGAGACCAAAATTATTGCAACGTGTAACAGAGAGTTTGCAAGCCCATTTTGGTGAGACCAAGATCCCATCGGCGAGACCAAACTGATTAGGGTTTTTGGCAGTGACTATGTCAAGTGAGCTCGGTGGCGCCGGATAGATCAAATTAGTGGGCCGAGTTTGACTTTTGGTTTGGCACATATGTGGAACTGAGAAAGTGGTTGAGGGATTTGGAGCATATCACCGAGCACTTTGAGCAAGCAAGTCATTAAGCATCACCTCATCCCCTTTTAATAGTATTGGCTTTTCCTATGGACTCAATGTGATCTTGGATCACTGAAATGAAAATGTAGAGTCTTGAGCTTTTGAGCTTTTGCCAGTCTTCTGTCCTTAGCATTTTGAAGGGGTTCCACATCCTCTTGTCCAAGCCACTCCACTGTTGAACTTATCTGAAATATACTAGATAGAAGTATTAGTCCAACAAGAGATATGTTGACACTAATTACCAAAATCACCCAGGGAGCACTTGTGACATACATCAAAGCTTTAGATAAGATATATATAGATTAGCAAGTAAAGCTTTGGAAGAACATGTAACATGCATAGGCTCCCCCTATGTGTATGCATCCATGTAAATATTGAATATGAGAGCATGTAAATGCATAAGCATGACATAGCAAGCAATGAGTTACATGTATCTTGGCTATATGCATCAGAGCAAATGGTGTAGATACTGGAAATATACCTTCATGTTCATGAGTCCTTCTTGCAAACAATATGTACATTAGCAAGAGATCATCATGCACATGAGTGTGATGCACATACTTGCCTTGTGGTCTTAAGCTGGCTTTGGAAGAGATGAACCTGAGTAAACAAGGTTAGATAACACAGAAACATCTACTAAACAGAGCAAGAACAACAAACCACAAGAGTACCAAGATTGGATGACATGTAGTGAGTGAGTACTAGGTACTCTATTGGATATAGACATGTCCCCAAAGGTAATATATGCAATGAATTAAAGATTTCCTTCCCTTAGACGTCTTTCTCCCCCTGAATCTTATATTGGATAATGGGAGAATATAGGGAAAAAAAATCAGAGCACAAAAAACATAACACAAACTAACATACTAACATGTCTTTCCCCTCTTAAAGGCATGTGACTTCTCTCCTCTTGAATACCAAGCACTCTACCCCTTTGAAGTATTCTCCCCCTTTTGAAGTGATTAAGCTTTGATGTGATCTCTCTCCCCCTTTGACATCAATTTCCAAGAAGGGTCTTCTGGAGTTTGAGTCGAATAGGCTTGGTCCTTGAGTCACAAAACAAAGCAGCAAATACAATATGTTGCAGGTACAAGACAAGAATCATTGAGTGGAGCTGGAACAAATATGCAGGATGCAAATGACAAGGTGTCTTCTCAGCATTGAAATTGGTAACACTGAGTTGTTTTCTTCGGTGGCACCGAGATGGTTCGGTTTAGCTGAAAGACACAAATCGGTGTGTCTGAGTTCAACACAGAGAGAACATTTGTCATCTCATCTCACTAGGCAGATAAGATCTCACAAAGATTTGCAAGGAATTAACTAAAGGATTTGCAATGAATTTGATGTAGGGAATGCATAACAAAGAACATAAATAAATCTAGATGAAGTGAAAGGGAAACATGCTAGGCACAAATGCAAGAACACAAAGAAACACTAGAGAACTTCATCTAGAATTGGTCGGCAACAAAGTCACCTATGTTAGAGTATATTGACTGAGGAGTCAAGTGAGAACACTTGATCGTAGGTCATACTCATTGTTTAAGCTCAAAATGGGGCTACCATTTTTCGTTTAAGCATCTTGATGTATTCACATCTTGTTGAGCTGCTTTGACCCATGACTTGGGGTAAAGCTTCTCTAAGATGGAATAACATACCTTGGGTGGTGGTGTTGACCTTGATCACGTAGTTGAACTTGTGTGGGATGCTCAAGGTTGATGTAGCTCATCAATGAGTTGGGAGCACCACTTGCAGTTTTGAGTTCATCTACCTACATGGGTTAGTCTTGCAAGGAAGATCACTTGTGTATCCAAAGTGACAATCATGAAATTTGATATATAGGAGTCAAAGGATATGTTTAAAGGGATTCATGCTTCCTTATTTGCAACCACCATATTGTAGAGACTTGGTGATGTAGAGATTGCTCAAGATGTGAGTGATTCACAATCTCATAGATTTAGATTCATCCAAGTACCTACAAGGGTTAGATAGCATGCAAGGGTACAAGTATATCCAAGACATATGATCGTCATCATAAGAGAAATACCAAGGATTAGTCAAAGGCTCATGCCTTGCATGTATCCAAATGGAGTTTCTACTCAAGGTTTGAGGCATCAATGATGTTCAATTCACCTCTCAAACGGCAAAATACTTTCTCATCAAGCGATTTGGTGAATATATTCGCCAATTGCTTATTGGTACGAACATGCTTAAGATTAATGTCCCCTTTAGCAACATGATCTCAAATGAAATGATGAAGAACCTCAATATGCTTTGTTCGAGAATGTTGCACGGGATTGTGAGCAATCTTAATAGCACTTTAATTGTCACAAAGCAATGGAACATGTTTCACATAGATCCCATAATTTTAAGAGTTTGGGTCATCCAAAGTAATTGAGCACAACATGAACCGATGGCAATGTATTCCGCTTCGGCGGTGGATAAGGATACCTAGTTTTGTTTCTTGGAGGACCAAGACACAAGAGATCTACCAAGAAATTGACAAGTACCCGAAGTGGACTTCCTATCAACCTTGTCACCAGCATAGTCCGAATCGGAGTAGCCAACAAGATCAAAAGAAGACCTGTTAGGATACCAAATGCCAAAATTTGGTGTATGGATTAAGTATCTCACTATCCTTTTCACAGCCTTAAGATGACATTCTTTGGGGGGCGCTTGATATCGTGCACACATGCACACACTTAGCATAATACCGGGACGGGAGGCACATAGATATAACAATGAACTAATCATAGAGCGATAAACCTTTTGGTCAGCCGGTTTTCCATCCTTAGTCAAGTCAACATGTCCACTAGTAGGCATGGGTGTATTCATACATTTGCATTCTTGCATGTTGAACTTCTTGAATAAGTCCTTGGTATACTTTGTTTGGGAAACAAAATTACCCTCCTTAGTTTGCTTGATTTGCAACCCAAGAAAGAACTTGAGTTCACTGATCATAGACATCTCAAAATTCTCTGACATTAGCTTTCCAAACTTTTCACTAAAATGAGGGTTAGTCGAACCAAATATGATATCATCAACATAAATTTGGCACACAAATAATTCTCCATTAACCCTTTTAGTAAAAAGAGTAGAATCTATCTTTCCAATCTCAAAGCCTTTTTCAATAAGGAACTTGGTCAAGCATTTATACCACGCTCGAGGACCTTGTTTAAGACCATAAAGAGCTTTGCGAAGTTTGTAAACATGGTTGGGTTTCTTAGGATTAACAAAGCTGGGAGGTTGTTTAACATAAACTTCCTCCTCAATTTCACCATTTAGAAAAGCACTTTTAATGTCCATTTGGTACAAGGTAATATCATGGTGATTAGCATAGGCAAGTAAGATGCGGATGGACTCAAGTCTAGCAACGGGGGCATATGTCTCACCATAGTCCATACCTTCGACTTCAGTGTAGCCTTGGGCAACGAGACATGCTTTGTTGCGAACGACGTGTCCATCTTCGTCTTGCTTGTTGCGAAAAGCCCATTTGGTACCGATGATGTTGTGGTTGTTGTCGGGCTTCTCGACTAATGTCCACACTTGGTTCCTCTCAAAGTTGTGTAGCTCTTCATGCGTGGAATTTATCCAATCCGGATCGTCCAATGCTTCTTCAACCTTCATAGGTTCAATGCTAGAGATGAATGAATAATGTTCACAAAAATTTGCCAAACGAGTTTTAGAGCAAGTGATTCTTACGGTTTGGATATCATTGAAGATTTGCTCGACAGGATGGTCTCTTTTGACTCTTGCTCTAACTCGTGAGAGCTTTTGTTTGGGTCGGGGTGGAACATCTTCTTCATCATCTCGTTCTTCTTCTTGGCCTTCTTCATTGTTGACGTTGTCGTTCTCTTGCTGAGGTGGAGAAGGAGGTTGATGAGGTTCATCTTGGTGTACTTCCTCGTCCTCTTCATCTTGGTGTGTCACACTTGTGGATGCTTCCATGTCAACTCTTGGTTCACCTTGTCATGAGGTAGAAGCTTCCACTTGTACGGACGAGGTACTCTCCTTCACCTCCGTTGGATGAATCTTGCCGATAGATAAGTCTTGGATTGCTTCCGAAGGGTCTTTGCCTCCTACATCAATTGGCAATTGCTGTACTTGCGAGCCGTTAGATTCATCAAACTTCACATCTACCGCCTCTTCAACCTTTCGGGTGAAATTGTTGTAGACACGGTAAGTGTGAGAGTTTGAGCCATAACCAACTAGGAAACCCTCATGAGATTTAGGAGCAAATTTAGAACGACGATGCTTACAAGAATATAACACTTTGAGCCGAATACTCAAAAGTATCCAACTTGGGGATTTTTACCGGTGAGAAGCTCGTATGCCATCTTGCTGAGTAGCTTGTGAAGATACAAGTGATTTGTTGCATGACAAGCTGTCTCAACCGCTTCCGCCCAAAATTATTTTGGTGTCTTGTACTCATCAAGCATCGTTCTCGACATCTCAATAAGAGTCTGGTTCTTCCTCTCAACAACTCCATTTTGTTGAGGCATGTACGTAGCGGAGAACTCGTATGAAATCCCTTCTTCATCAAGAAAGGTATCCACATTTGCGTTCTTGAACTCCGTTCCATTGTGGCTGTGAACCTTCTTGATCTTCACTTCAAATTGATTTTGGGCCTTCCTAGCGAAGTTCTTGAAGATCATTTGGACCTGCGATTTATCATCAAGAAAGAACACCCACGTAAATCTTGAAAAATCATCGACTATGACTAGACCAAATGAGTTTCCACTGAGACTTTTGTAGGCATTGGGACCAAAGAGATCCATATGAAGTAGCTCGAGCGGTCTTCTCGTAGTCATGATGTTCTTCACGGGGTGACTTCCTCCAACTTGTTTTCCTGCTTGACTAGCACTGCACAATCTATCCTTGTCAAATATAACATCTTTCACTCCAAGGATATGATCACCTTTAATAAGCTTATCAAGATTTTGCATGCCCACATGACCTAACCTTCTATGCCACAACCAGCCTTTAGAAGATTTAGCAATTAAGCAAGTTCTAGGTTGAGCCTTTTTAGTGAAATCAACAATGTAAAGATCACCTCTACGTATACTGGTAAAGACCATATTATGATTATCTCTACGAAACACTTGGCAATCTACTACAGTAAATAGGACATTGAAGCCAAAGTTAGCAAGTCTAGATACAGAAAGTAAATTATAGCCAAGGGATTCAATGAGCATAAGATTTTGTATGGAGCTATCATGTGAGATGGCCACCTTACCAAGGCCAACCACCTTACCCTTTGAGTTGTCACCAAAAGTGACATACTTTCGAGGGCCGTTGTTTTCAGCAAGCTCAAGAAACATATCCTTGTCTCCGGTCATGTGATCGGTACACCCACTATAAAGAACCCATTCCTTTCCTCCAGCCATGTAGCCACAAAGATTTGCCATAAGACCAAATTGTCTCATAGACTCATCGAGATCAAAGTCACTATCATCATCCTCATCATAGTATCCATGTTCAACATCGTCTTGTGATTTATTAATTCCTAGAGAGTGTAACTCATTAGATAAATGGTCATCACAATGGTCATCTTTATGAATTCTAATAGCTTCGGAGATGATATTGCTAATGATTCCAACATCTCCTTTGGCACGCATAAGATTAGTAAGCTCAAATAGACAATCACCAAATTTAGGATCACTGGAACTCATCTTACTCAAAGCAATGGACTTATGAAGAATTTCATCTAAGTTTTGCAAGGGATAATTTGGAAATCGTTCCTCAAGAAATCTCCATATAGTATAGGCACAATCAAGAGTAGGCAAGCTAGCAAGCAAGTTTCTAGGTAATCTTCTAGTGATTAGATTGATGGTTCTAAGATTACGGATCATGTGTGAATAGACTCATCAAGGGTAGGATGCATGGGGTCAACAAGACGCGCACAAGGAATAGTAATGTACTTGTTCAAGTGATATTCACTGAAAATCTCAAGCATCTCAATTTCCCACTCACGAAAGAACTCTCCATCAAGTGTAGGTACTCTAAGTCTAAGACTGCCCAATGTAGACTCATCCATCTTCCTCCAATGGTGATTAAACTAAAGCAATGGAGACCAAATCTCTGATACTAATTGTAGGATCGAGAAGAGGTGTCTAGAGGGGGGTGATTAGACCCTCAACAAAGAAAAGTAGCAGTTTTTTGATTTGTTTAAGTTAAGGTGGAGTTTTAGCACAAGTTTAAACATACACAATACATTTTAAGCAAGCATGGAAAGAGTATATGAGCAGCGGAAAGTAAAGCATGCAACTTGCAAGAAAGTAAAGGGATGGGATTGGAGTATGCAAACGCAATTGAAGACACGGAGATTTTTGGCATGGTTCTGATAGGCGATGCTATCGTACATCCACGTTCATGGAGACTTCAACCCACGAAGGGTAACGGTTGCGCGAGTCCACGGAGGGCTCCACCCATGAAGTGTCCATGAAGAAGCAACCTTGTCTATCCCACCATGGCCATCGCCCACGAAGGAGTTGCCTCACTTGGGTAGATCTTCATGAAGTAGGCGATCTCCTTGCCCTTACAAACTCCTTGGTTCAAGTCCACAATCTTGTCGGGGGCTCCCAAGTGACACCTAACCAATCTAGGAGACACCACTCCCCAAAAGGTAATAGATGGTGTGTTGATGATGAACGCCTTGCTCTTGTGCTTCAAATGATAGTCTCCCAACACTCAACTCTCTCTCTCTCTCATAGATTTAGATTTGGTGGAAAGATGATATGAGTGGAAAGCAACTTTGTGAAGGCTAGAGATCAAGATTCTTGTGGTTGGAATAGAATATCTTTGTCTCAACACATGAGTAGGTGGTTCTCTCACAGAAAATATATGCTGGAAGTGTAGGCACATTCTGATGGCTCTCTCCACGAATGAAGAGTGGGTGGAGGGGTATATATAGCCTCCACACAAAGTCTAACTGTTCCACAGAATTTACCAAACTAGGTGGGACCGAATCATGAAACTCGGTTAGACCGATTTAGTTCAAAATGTGAATGTTAGGATTTTCGATGGTACCGATATGATCAACTCGATGGGACCGATGTGCTAGGGTTAGGGTAAAACCTCAACTCGGTTTGATCGATTAAACAAACTCGGTGGGACCAATTTTGGTAATAAGAAAAAACAGAGAGTTGGTCAAGCAAACTCGGTGGGACCGATTGCATATCTCGATGAGACCGAAATTATTGCAACAGGTAATAGAGAGTTTGCAAGCCCATCTCTGTGAGACCAAGATCCCATCGGTGAGACCGGACTGATTAGGGTTTCTGGTAGTGGCTATGTCAAGTGAACTCGGTGGCACCGGATAGATCAAATCGGTGGGGCTGAGTTTGACTTTTGGTTTGGGACATATGTGGAACTAAGAAAGTGGTTTAGGGCTTTGGAGCATATCACTAAGCACTTTGAGAAGCAAGTCATTAAGCATCACCTCATCCCCTTTTAGTAGTATTGGCTTTTCCTATGGACTCAATGTGATCTTGGATCACTAAAATGAAAATGTAGAGTATTGAGCTTTTGAGATTTTGCCAGTCTTCTGTCCTTGGCATTTTGAAGGGGTTCCACATCCTCTTGTCCAAGCCACTCCACTGTTGAACTTATCTGAAATATACCAGATAGACGTATTAGTCCAACAAGAGATATGTTGACATTAATTACCAAAATCACCCAGGGAGCACTTGTGCCTTCAGGTAGCCTCCCCTATGTCTTCGGCGACCGAGGTATTACCCTCGGGCGCTTTCTCGACAGCCTCACCCGCTCCTCCGCGGCCAGGAGAGGTCCTTCAGGATAGCACCACGGTGTCATCCACGGTGATAGGCGTAGGGGCTCATGGCGGCATCTCGCTCTCTGCCATCTTAGGTGGCAGAGAACTCCCCTCCAATAGCGAAGTATTCGGGAGGTCACGGGGAGGGCTGAAAGGCACATAACATGATAACTTATATAACGCAAATAGGAAGACTGAAAGGTAAATAGTAAGTATCTAAACACTTACGATTCGGCCAGGGGGCTTCGCCCTGGGAGGTTTTTTGGGGACCAGTTCGACATCTAAGTTCGAACTGTCCTGGAAGGTCATCTTCCCCCTCTTGGCCGCCTCCCCCTTCGGGTCTTCGGAGGCCGCTCTCTTCTTCTTCGTCCCTGATATGTCTCCAACGTATCTATAATTTTTTTATTGTTACATGTTATTATATTATCAACTTTGGATGTTTGTGGGCTTTATTATACACTTTTATATTATTTTTTGGGACTAACCTATTAACTTAGAGCCCAGAGCCAGTTTTTGTTTTTTCCTTGTTTTAGAGTATCGCAGAAAAGGAAAATCAAATGGAGTCCAATTGACCTGAAACTTCACAGAACTTATTTTTGGAAGGAAAGCAACCTGATAGACTTGGAGTGCACGTCAGGAAAGAAACGAGGGAGCCACGAGGTAGGGGGCGCCCACCCCCCTAGGGCGCGCCCTCCACCCTCGTGGGCCCCTCGTGGCTCCCCTGACGTATTTCTTCCGCCTATATATATCCATATACCCTAAAATGACCAGGGACGACAATAGATCGGGAGTTCCGCCGCCAAAAGCCTCCGTAGCCACCAAAAGCCAATCTAGACCCGTTCTGGCACCCTGTCGGAGGGGGAATCCTTCTCCAGTGGCCATCTTCATCCTACGCCTCCTACGGATTGATAAACCTTAGGTCATCCACTTGAGGGAAATTTGCTACTGACCTACAAACCTCTGCACTTGGAGGCCCAACAACGTCTAAAAGAAGAAGGTTGTGTAGTAGACATCAAGCTCTTTTCTGGCACTGTTGCCGGGAAGGTGAGTGCTTGAAGGTATATCTTTAGATATTGCAATCGAATCTTTTTGTTTCTTGTTTTAGCACTAGTTTAGTTTATAAAATAAAACTACAAAAAAATGGAATTGAGTTTGTCTCATACGCTTCACCTTTTTAATATCTTTCGTGAGTATGATGGAATGGAAAATTGTGCCGAAGTGTTAGAAGAAGAATGCATTAAAATGTTTGGCACTAAATCTTTGAATGATGAGCATGATTTCAATGTTGTTAGTATGAACTCCTTGAATATCCATAGTACTAATGACGATTGCACTAGTTATGATGAAAATGTCTCCTATAAACATGTCAATTTTTGTGGAGTGCATTGGGTTTGTAAGTACAACCCAAATAGGGAAGATAGATATTTCAAGAGACATAAGTACTTAGAAACTAAATTGTTGCAAGAAAGGCTAGATGATTGTGCTGAAAATTTAAATTTTCTTGGCCGTACTTGTGGACTTTGCAATGAACAGGGTCATTTAGCTATCCGATGCAAATTGTTTCATGATCTAATCGTGTCCAAAAATTGTGATGACTTGATTTCCCTTGCACATTATAATGAAATCAGTTTGCTTATGGGTTATGAAGAAATGAAACGTATAACTAAGCATCTTCCAGAATTTGCCCGTTATAAACTTCTTTGTTTTGATCTAGAGGAAATTTATATGTATTGCGCGGTGAATTGCATTGAAAATCCTTATATTGCCAATTACATAAAGAAAAGAAAACAAATAGAAGATGAAGAGAATACTAACGAAAGGGAAGAGACTTCCCAATATCCTCCTATTATTTCTTATGATGAATCAGGTAACGAGGAGGAGCCTTCTATTCAACCAATCTCATTAATAAGGAGCTCCAAAAAGAGGATTGAACCCACACATGATGTGGTGAAGAAGAAGAAAAGAAAAAGGAACAGAGGTAAAAAGATATCTCTCCCAAATAATGTTGCTCCTATTACTGTTGTGCCTCATGAAAATATAATTGTGGAAGATGATGCACTTGATGATGATCTCGTTATGCCTATTGCTTGTTGTGATGATTATAATTGTGGAAGATAATGATACTTCTTATGATCTTCAAAATATTTTTGGCACTTGCTTGGAAGAATATGATAATTGCTATACTATTGGTGCTATCCATACTATTAATGATGAAAGTGATTATGCTTATGATATGAAATGGGCCAAGCTTGGGGATGCTATGTTTGATGAAGATGATGTTTTTGAGAATATATTTGCTGCAATTAATGTTTATCCCAAGCTTGGGATGCTATGTTTAATGAAGATGATATTTTTAGTCTCCCAAGTTTTGATATGCAAATTTATAATGATGATAACATGCCTCCTACTTATGATGATTATATTGATGAAAGTGGATTTGGAGAGGTCATGAATTTATTTAGTGATGATTCCACTATCTTGAAGAGGTTTCAATCGATTATGATGAGAACAAAGTTGCTACTTATGATAATTGTTGTGATGATACATATGCTATAAAAAGTAGTGAGGATTATATTTAAAAAAATTGTCATGATTATGATTACCCCTTTTATGAACATTACTCTTTTAATGTGGAAACAATTCATAGTATTCAAGTCTCTTATGATACTCCCACTATCCCGAATGAGAAGAATTTTGCTTATCTGGAGAGTAATAAAAATTCTATGCTTGTAGATCATGAAAAGAATGATTTAGGTGCTGGTTATATTGTTGAATTCATTCATGATGCTACTGAAAATTATTATGATGGAGGAATATATGCTTGTAGGAAATGCAATAATACCAAGTTTCCTCTATATGTGCTTAAAGTTTTGAAGCTATGCTTGTTTTACCTTCCTATGCAAGTTGATTCTTGTTCCCACAAGTTGTTTGCTAAAAAAATCCCTATGCATAGGAAGTGGGTTAGGCTTAAATGTTCTAGTCATATTCTTCATGATGCTCTCTTTATGTTACAATTCTTATCTTTTATGTGAGCATCATTGAAATCATCATGCCTAGCTAGGGGCGTTAAACGTTACCGCTTGTTGGGAGGCAACCCAATTTTATTTTTGTTCCTTGATCTTTTTCCTGTTTAGTAATAAATAATTAATCTAGCCTATGTTTAGATATGGTTTTATGCTTTTAATTAGTGTTTGTGCCAAGTAGAACCTTCGGGAAAACTTGGGGAAAGTCTTGTTGATCTTGCTGTAAAAAACAGAAACTTTAGCGGTCACGAGATTTGCTGCCATTTTTAATTGGAGAGTGATATTTAGTTAATTATTTTTGAATATGATTAATAGATAAATTACTCACGTCCAGAAATTTATTTGAGAATTTTATGAGTTCCAGAAGTATACGTTTGATCCAGATTACTACAGACTGTTCTGTTTTTGACAGATTCTGTTTTCGATGTGTTGTTCGCTTATTTTGATGAATCTATGATTAGTATCGGAGGGTACGAACCATAGATAAGTTGTAATAAGTAGATATTACACCAATATGAATTTATAATGACTTCACAACAGTACCTAAGTGGTGATTTATTTTCTTATACTAACGGAGCTTACGAGTTTTCTCTTAAGTTTTGTGTTGTGAAGTTTTTAAGTTTTGGGTAAAGATTCGATGGACTAAGGAATAAGGAGTGGCAAGAGCCTAAGATTGGGGATTCCCAAGGCACCCCAAGGTAATATTCAAGGACAACCAAGAGCCTAAGCTTGGGGATGCCCCGGAAGGCATCCCCTCTTTCGTCTTTGTTCATCGGTAACTTTACCCGGAGCTATATTTTTGTTCACCACATGATATGTGTTTTGCTTGGAGCGTCATTTTTTTTGTTTTGCTTGCGGTTTGAATAAAATACCAAGATCTGAAATTATTAAATGTTAGAGAGTCTTCACATAGTTACATAATTATTCGACTACTCATTGATCTTCACTTATATCTTTCAGAGTAGTTTGTTGTTGCTCTAGTGCTTCACTTATATCTTTTTAGAGCACGGCGGTGGTTTTATTTTATAGAAATAGATGAACTCTCATGCATCACTTATATTATTTTCAGAGTCCTAAACAGCATGGTAATTTGCTTTGGTTATGAAATTAGTCCTAAATATTATGGGCATCCAAGAGGGATATAATAAAAACTTTCATATAGAGTGCATTGAATACTATGAGAAGTTTGATACTTAATAATTTTTTTGAGATATGAAGATGGTGATATTAGAGTCATGATAGTTGAGTAGTTGTGAATTTGATAAATACATGTGTTGAAGTTTGTGATTCCCGTAGCATGCACGTATGGTGAACCGTTATGTGATGAAGTCGGAGCATGATTTATTTATTTATTGCCTTCCTTATGAGTGGCGGTCGGGGATGAGTGATGGTCTTTTCCTACCAATCTATCCCCCTAGGAGCATGCACTTAGTACTTTGTTTCGATAACTAATAGATTTTTGCAATAAGTATGTGAGTTCTTTATGACTAATGTTGAGTCCATCGATTATACGCACTCTCACCCTTCCACCATTGCTAGCCTCTCTAGTACCACGCAACTTTCGCTGGTACCATAAACCCACCATATATCTTCCTCAAAACAGCCACCATACCTACCTATCATGGCATTTCCATAGCCATTCCGAGATATATTGCCATGCAACTTTCCACCGTTCCGTTTATCATGACACGCTTCATCATTGTCATATTGCCTTGCATGATCATGTAGTTTACATCGTATTTGTGGCAAAGCCACCGTTCATAATTCTTTCACACATGTCACTCATGCATCATTGCACATCCCGGTACACCGCCGGAGGCATTCATATAGAGTCATATTTTGTCCTAAGTATTGAGTTGTAATTCTTGAGTTGTAAGTAAAAAGAAGTGTGATGATCATCATTATTAGAGCATTGTCCCAGTGAGGAAAGGATGATGGAGACTATGATTCCCCCACAAGTCGGGATGAGACTTCGGACGAAAATAAATAAATAAAAGAGGCCAAAGAATCCCAAATAAAAAAAGAGAAAAGAGGCCATAAAAAAGAGAAGGCCCAAATAAAAAAATAAAAAAATGAGAGAAAAATATAGAAGGGACAATGCTACTATCCTTTTACCACACTTGTGCTTCAAAGTAGCACCATGATCTTCATGATAGAGAGTCTCTTATGTTGTCACTTTCATATACTAGTGGGAATCTTTCATTATAGAACTTGGCTTGTATATTCCAATTATGGGCTTCCTCAAAATGCCCTAGGTCTTCGTGAGCAAGCGAGTTGGATGCACACCCAATTAGTTTCTTTTTGAGCTTTCATACACTTATAGCTCTAGTGCATCCATTGCATGGCAATCCCTACTCACTCACATTGATATCTATTGATGGGAATCTCCATAGCCTGTTGATACGCCTAGTTGGTGTGATACTATCTTCTCCCTTTTTGTCTTCTCCACAACCACCATTCTATTCCACCTATAGTGCTATGTCCATGGCTCACGCTCATGTATTGCGTGAAGATTGAAAAAGTTTGAGAACACCAAAAGTATGAAACAATTGCTTGGCTTGTCATCGGGGTTGTGCATGATTTAAATACTTTGTGTGGTGAAGATAGAGCATAGCCAGACTATATGATTTTGTAGGGATAACTTTCTTTGGCCATGTTATTTTGAGAAGACATAATTGCTTTCTTAGTATGCTTGAAGTATTATTATTTTATGCCAATATTAAACTTTTGTCTTGAATCTTATGGATCTGAATATTCTTGCCACAATAAAGAATTACATAGAGAAATATGTTAGGTAGCATTCCACATCAAAAATTCTCTTTTTATCATTTACCTACTCGAGGACGAGTAGGAATTAAGCTTGGGGATGCTGATACATCTCCAACGTATCTATAATTTTTGATTGTTCCATGCTATTATATTATCAACTTTGGATGTTTATGGGCTTTATTATACACTTTTATATTATTTTTGGGGACTAACCTATTAACCTAGAGCCCAGTGCCAGTTTCTGTTTTTTCCTTGTTTTAGAGTATCGCGGAAAAGGAAAATCAAACAGAGTCCAATTGACCTGAAACTTCACAGAACTTATTTTTGGAAAGAAAGCAACCTGATAGACTTGGAGTGCACGTCAGGAAAGGAACGAGGGAGCCACGAGGTAGGGAGCGCACCCACCCCCATAGGGCGCGCCCTCCACCCTCGTGGGCCCCTCGTGGCTCCCCTGACGTATTTCTTCCGCCTATATATATACCCATATACCCTAAAACGATCGGGGACGACAATAGATCGGGAGTTCCGCCGCCAGAAGCCTCCGTAGCCACCGAAAGCCAATCTAGACCCGTTCCGGCACCCTGCCGGAGGGGGAATCCTTCTCCGGTGGCCACCTTCATCATATGCCTCCTACGGATTGATAAACCTAAGGTCATCCACTTGAGGGAAATTTGCTACCATCCTACAAACCTCTGCACTTGGAGGCCCAACAACGTCTACAAGAAGAAGGTTGTGTAGTAGACCTCTGTCCCCTTGCGGGGGGAGTCGCTTTCCTCCTCCTCTTCCTCTTCCTCGTCTCCCTCATGGGAGGAGGGGGCTTCTGTCTCTCCGTACATAGCGTCTGAATGACCCTTGTGGCAGGGGCCGCTCTTGGACTCTTTGGCCTTCTTCTCCGACGCCTGATACGGCGTCGTGATACGTCTCCAACATATCTATAATTTATAAACTATTCATGTTGTTATATTATCATTCTTGGATGTTTTACAGTCATTTTATGGCAACTTTATATCATTTTTTGGGACTAACCTATTGACCCAGTGCCCAATGCCAGTTGCTATTTTTTACTTGTTTTTTTACATCGCAGGAAATCAATATCAAATGGAGTCCAAACACAACGAAACTTTTTGGAGATTTTTTATGGACCAAAACACCCAGGATGGGCCAGAGCAGCACCTGGGGGTGCCCCCAAGCGCGCCCAGGTGGGTTGTGCCCACCTCGGTGGCCTCCTGCACCCCCTCTTTACCCTATAAATTCCCAAAAATTCCAGAAACCCTCGGGGTTAACCTAGATCAGAAGTCCCACCGCCGCAAGGCTCTGTAGCCACCGAAAACCAATCTAGACCCTTTCCGGCACCCTGCCGAAGGGGGGAATCATCACCGGTGGCCATCTTCATCATCCCGACGGCCACCACAATGAGGAGGGAGTAGTACACCCTCGGGGTTGAGGGTTTGTACCAGTAGCTATGTGTTTAATCTCTCTCTCTCTCTCCCTCTCGTGTTCTTGAGATGTCACGATCTTGATGTATCGCGGGCTTTGTTAATATAGTCGGATAACATGGTGTTTTCCCGTCTCTATCTTGTTGTGATGAATTGAGTTTTTCCCTTTGAGATTTCGTTGTTATCGGATTTAATACTTTTATGGATTTGAGAACACTTGATATATTTCTTGAAATTGAATACTCGTGGTGACAATGGGGTATCGTATTGATTCACTTGTTATATGTTTTGGCACTCAACTCGCGGATTCCCGAGGTGACATTGGGGTAATCTATGCATAGGGGTTGATGCACGTTCTTGTCTTTGTTTCTCCGAGAGAATTCTTGGGGCACTCTTTGAAGTTCTTTGTGTTGGATTGAATATTATGAATCTAAATTTTCTTTGGTGTTATTTTAGTACGAACTCTTGGTTAGATCGAACGGAAAGAATAGCTTTGTGTTATTTTAGTACGAACTCTTGAATAGATCGAACGGAAAGAATAGTTTTGAGGTGGTTTCGTACCCTACAAACAATTTATTCTTATGTTCTCCGCTAGATAGGAACTTTGGAGTGATTCTTCATCGCACTTTGAGGGGTGGTTATATGGTCCAATTATATTAGCATTTTTGGGAGATTGCACTAGCGAAAGTGAAAGTGCTAGTTATCGACTAGAGGGGGGTGAATAGGCGATTTCTATGAAAGTCTTCAAAACATGAGGTCTTTGAAGACAAACAATAGAAATGAACCTATTGATATGCAGCGGAAGGTAGACTACACTAGACAAGCCATAGGCAAGATTGCAATGAAGTGAAAGCATGAAGACTATCAGCAGCTAGGTAGTAAGGATCATGATGGAAGACAGTATGAAGCCAAATAGTAAACAATCTTCACTCAGTGAAGTCAATCAGATCATACAGGCATGCAATGACTTCACGAAGGCAAACTGTATAGTAAAGGAAATCGAAGGATAGAACCAGTTGCTTGGTGAAGACAAGGAGTTGGTAGACCAGTTCCAGTTGTTGTGACAACTGTACGTCTTCTTAGGGAGGCTGAGATTCAACTCAGAAGACCGCGTCTTCATCTTATTCTCCTTGAGCTAAGGACACCTAGTCCTCACCCAATCACTCTGGTAAGTCTTCAAGGTAGACTTCCAAACCTTCATAGACTTTGTTCACCAGCGATCCACAATAACTCTTGGATGCTAAGAATGCGATGCCTTACCGGCTGGAGGATTCAAAGTCCTCAAGTGTAACAAGTCTTTAGGTCATGCAGACAGAAAGACTTCAGTGATGCCTAACACTCTTTGGCTCTGGGTGTTTATGGCTTTGTCCTCGCAATGATCTCTCTCTCAAATGCTTCGGAGGTGGGTTGCTCTCAAACAACAAAAGCCGTGCACTAACTCTGAGGAGCCACTAATTCATGGTGTAGGGGGTGGGCTATTTATAGCCAGGAGGCAACCCAACATGATTTGTCTGAAATGACCCTGGATCACTAAGGAACCGACACGTGTCCAATGGTCAGATTTCAAACACACACGGCATCTTGATTTTGGCTACAAGTAAAGCTGATTCATCCAGCTCTGGATAAGATTTGCTCTTAGTTTCTTCGCTCGAAGACATAGGATTTGGTTGAGCATCACTTCAGTCACTCTGACTTTGTTCACTTGGACCCCACTTAACAGTACGGTGGTTCCTATGACTCAACAAAGAAGAAACGGAAACTACGAAACAACTATGTCTTCGCACTCCATAGTCTTCAAATGAATGTCTTCTCATGTGATAATCTTCATCGTGAATGTCTTCACGAACCACCATTGTCTTCAATGTCTTCACACATTTTTAGGGGTCATCTTTGGTAGGTAAACCGAATCAATAAGGGACTACTACCTGTGTTATCCTGCAATTCTCACAAACACTTTAGTCCCTCAACCAAGTTTGTCGTTAATACTCCAAAACCAACTAGGGGTGGCACTAGATGCACTTACAACCTCCCCCTTTTTGGTGATTGATGACAAACCGGTTGAAGTTTTCAATGGGGATAAAAATATGTGAGAGTTAAGGATAAAAGTATTGTCTTCATAAGTTGCAAAAGGCTCCCCCTAAAGATGTGCATATAAGTAGTTTGCTTTTGATTGCAAATGGAAGGTTTTACTTTGTGGAGATCCTCTTTAAATTATGAAGACAATTCATCATGCATATAAAGAGATAACAAACATAATGACATGCATAATGAAAAATGGACCATTCCACAGACGACCATCGATTTTAAGTGCTACAACTCAAAAACCAAATTGTTTCAAAAGACGAGAGTTGTAAAGACTTAGAAAAAATAGATGCAACTAGCCATAAGGACCCGCTTGAAGACTATGAACTCATATGCTTCTCCCCATTTTGTTAGTAATGACCAAAAAGGTTTGAAGACATAGAGTATCTACTCGTTCCCAGTTGGAGTAGATGATGGAGCAGGGTCATTGTCGGTGTCAAAACCGGCGGATCTCGGGTAGGGGGTCCCGAACTGTGCGTCTAAGGCAGATGGTAACATGAGGCAGGGGACACGATGTTTACCCAGGTTCGGGCCCTCTTGATGGAGGTAATACCCTACGTCCTGCTTGATTGTTCTTGATGATATGAGTATTACAAGAGTTGATCTACCACGAGATCGTAGAGGCTAAACCCTAGAACCTAGCCTATGGTATGATTGTATCTTGTCCTACGGACTAAACCCTCTGGTTTATATAGACACCGGAGGGGGCTAGGGTTACACAAGGTCAGTTACAAGGGAGGAGATCTACATATCCGTATTGCCTAGCTTGCCTTCCACGCCAAGGAGAATCCCATCTGGACATGGGACGAAGTCTTCAATCTCGTGTCTTCATAGTCCAACAGTCCGACCAAAGGATATAGTCCGGCTGTCCGGAGACCCCCTAATCCAGGACTCCCTCAGTAGCCCCCGAACCAGGCTTCAATGACGATGAGTCCGGCGCACAGATTGTTTTCGGCATTGCAAGGCGGGTTCTTCTCCAAATTCTGAATATCTGCTAAGTACTGTCCGGCTCCCCATAAATGTTGCACTTCTTGGCTTCTGCGCCCAATAAGGGCTATCTTCCACGTGGCGAGCAAATGCGAGGAGCCAGGGCGTTTTTACATTCGCCCCCCTAGCCATGTAAATAAATCGTCTATTAAAGGGATGGGGATTCTTAGATCCAATCCACTCCATCCTCCATGGCGAGAATCCATTGGAGCGCGCTCGAAAAAATCCATTCCATCATGGCCGGCCATCGCAGCTCCTCCTCTCGCTCCCATAGCCCTAAGCTCGGTGATTGGGAGAAGTGTTCCGTCCCGCACAGCCAATTAGTAGAGTTGCGGACCCAGGGATTTCTCCCTCTTGCGGCAGGGAGCAAGCGGAGAGCTTCCCCAATCCCTCCAAGGGGGAGCGGGTATGCCTTGCCCCTTACTTACTAAGGGGACTTGGATTTCCAATTCATCCGTTCCTCCAAGGGCTACTGGAGTTTTACGGCCTCCAGTTGCATAATTTCACCCCTGCTTCCATATTACACATCGTCGGTTATGTTGCCCTTTGTGAGCTATTTCTGGGCTGCGAGGCTCATTTCGAGCTGTGAAAGAGGCTATTCTGCCTTGTGCCCCGTACATAGGAGGGGTCACTTTATCAAGTGGGCGGAGCCGAAATATGGCGCATCACTGAGACCGATATGTAACGCCCCGAGACCGATGTGCCAGGTGTCCTCCAGTTATTCGCCGTCGTTGCCATGTCATGTGCTTGCGTGTTGCATCTTGTCATGTCATCATGTGCATGGCATCATCATGTTTTCAAAACTTGCATCCATCCGGGTTTCCCCAGTTCCGTCCGTTGTCCGTTCTGAGCCCAACCTCACTTGCACGCGCCTGCGGCATGTCCGAAATAATATTTTACAAGTGGCCGGAAAATGTTCTCAGAATGGGATGAGAGTTGACGTGTGGTCTTATTATAGTGTAGATAGACCGCCTATCAAGTTTCATCGCATTCGGAGGTTGTTTGACGCCCCAACGATTAACTATAGCAGCAGTATAGCCGGTCTAACATAGGACGTTTTCGGTCTCCGAAAACTGTTGCCGGGTTTTCCCTCTCTTTCCTCTCTAACCCATCTACACAGCCCACCTAGGCCCAGACTACTCCTCCTCGTGCTTGGAACCGTCCGATCATGATTCGAGGGTCCGAAAACGGATGAAAGCCCCTAACCCTAGACCCCTGCCTATTTAAGAAGCCCCCCTTGCCATTTTCGGGTGCCCCTAGCCTTCCCCTACCCTCAGCCGCCACAGCCCCCTCGAAAACTGCACCACCAGACAGATCCATCCACCTCCTCCTCGTTTTCCGACGAACTCCACCTCCACCTCGCCACTTGGCAGCATCCCATTGGCTGCGCCGCCACCCCGCACCGCCCGTGGCCAATCGAGCAAGGACACGTCGCCTCTCGAGCGCCCCACTTCGCCCCGGCCCTCAGGTCCCCTCTGAAGCCCGCCCGGGACCGGAACCGCGCCGCCGCGTGCAACGCAGGAGCGCTCGCCCCGCACCTCCAGTCTTCCGCGTGGGAACCTCTAGCTTCGTCGCCCGCAACCTTCCGCGTCCACCCCGTCGCTCGCCGGAGTCACTGCCGGCGATCCACTCCGGTCAGATCAGCACTGCTGCCTCGCCTCCCCGTCGCCCTCTCCTTCTCTTTTTCGACCTCACTTGTCTCTCTCCCTTCCCCTGCAGAGCCGTCCTGGATGAGTCCCACCTCGCCGGATCCCGCATCCCGAGCGCCGCCGATCACTTCTGTCACCGGATCTGGAACCTCCGTCCTTGGATCCGCCCATCCCCGTCGTCCGGCAGGTTCCCGTCGACCCAGTCGCCGCCGTCATGTCGAGTTCGCTGCCAGCCGCCATTGTTGCTCTGCTTCCGTCGAACAGAGGTCGACGCACCCAGTCGTTCGCGTTGATCGTTCTTGGGCCGCCACCTCCTCATCGGGCCTGCTAGCCCAAGGACGCGCCAGAGCATGCCAGCCTTGCCTCCCACCGACCGGGCCTTGGCCCATGGGTGAGCTCCCCGCAGCCCCTCCTCTATGTTGGCCCAGTTCAGCAGATTCGGCCCTATAGTGTTTTTTCCTCTGGACGGATTTAATCAATTATCCCAGGATTTACTGTTTTGCAGAAAAACCCTCATAGTACATGCATATAATAACTTAATAACTAAGCATCATATGGAAAAACTTAATATATGAAACTTTCTTAGAATTTTGTGTAGATTAATAATTTTCCACTTTCATCTATGTTCAAAATGTTTAAAATGATGTATGTTTAAATTTGACCCTATGCCATGCTAAAATGATTTATTTCATAACTAAATAATTGTAACTCCGAATTTATTAAACTTTATATGTAAATGGGGTAGAATTTTGCCTAGTTTAACATGGTGGCATCATCTTGCATGTTTAACAACTCTAAAATATGGTTTAGGGCAGAACATGACCAAACCTAATATATGCACATGAGGAGTTTCCGGATTTGTTGTTTGTTATTTCCGGCCTCATTTAAACTTGCCTAGATAGATAGTTTCTTTATGCTTCACCTCTTGCCTGTTTAACAACATTTAATATTGTTGGGTACCTAAACGAGATCGAACTAAATAATTTGAATGTGGTGTTTCGTCAATATGCATCCCGATGCATATTGAGCTCCATTTAACTTGTAGTATTGTTTGTGCATTTTTGCCATGCCATGCTTCATTAAACTGGACATGCATCATACTTGATTGTGCATCATGCCATGTTCATGTCGTGGTTGTTTACTATGTTGTGTGCTTCTTTCCGGTGTTGCTTCTTCGGGTTAGTTCTGTTAACGTCGCGTTTGTGAGGACCCGTTCGTCTACGTCCGTTTGTCTTCTTCATGGACTCGTTCTTCTTCCTTGCGGGATTTCAGGCAAGATGATCATACCCTCGAAATCACTTCTATATTTGCTTTGCTAGATGCTTGCTCTTTTGCTATGCCTATGCTACGATGCCTACCACTTGCTTATCATGCGTCCCATATTGTTCAACCAAGCCTCTAACCCACCTTGTCCTAGAAAACCGTTGTTTGGCTATGTTACTGCTTTGCTCAGCCCCTCTTATAGCGTTGTTAGTTGGAGGTGAAGATTGAAGTTTGTTCCTTGTTGGAACATGGAGATGTTGTTCTTTGTTGGAACATGTTTACTTGTTGGGATATCACAATATCTCTTATTTAATTAATGCATCTATATACTTGGTAAAGGGTGGAAGGCTCGGCCTTATGCCTGGTGTTCTGTTCCACTCTTGCCGCCCTAGTTTCCGTCATATCGGTGTTATGTTCTCGGATTTTGCATTCCTTACGCGGTTGGGTGATAATGGGAACCCCTTGATAGTTCGCCTTGATTAAAGCTTTTCCCGCAATGCCCAACCTTGGTTTTACCATTTGCCACCTAGCCTTTTCTTTCCCTTGGGTTCTGCAGACTCAAGGGTCATCTTTATTTTAACCCCCCCGGGCCAGTGCTCCTCTGAGTGTTGGTACAAACTGTCAGCCGCCGGTGGCCACCAGGGGCAACTCTGGGCTGGCCTACCGGAAGTTAAGACAATCTGAGTGTGCCCTGAGAATGAGATATGTGCAGCTCCTATCGGGATTTGTCGGCACATTCGGGCGGTGTTGCTGGATTGGTTTTAACTTGTCGATGTGTCTTGTAGAACCGTGATACCGAGTCTGATCAGAATGTCTCGGGAGAAGGTCTATTCCTTCGTTGACCGTGAGAGCTTGTCATGGGCTAAGTTGGGACACCCCTGCAAGGATTTGAACTTTCGAAAGCCGTGCCCGCGGTTATGGGCAGATGGGAATTTGTTAATGTCCGGTTGTAGAAAACCTGAAGTGGATCTTAATTAAAATACATCAACCGCGTATGTAACCGTGATGGTCTCTTCTCGGCGGGTCCGGGAAGTGAACACGGTGTTGGAGTTATGCTTGACGTAGGTTGTTCTAGGATCACTTCTTGATCATAGATTCTCGAAACATGCGTTGCCTTCTCTTCTCGCTCTCATTTGCGTATGTTAGACACCATATATGCTAGTTGCTTGCTGCAGCTCCACCTCATACCTTTTACCTTACCCATAAGCTTAAATAGTCTTGATCGCGAGGGTGTGAGATTGCTGAGTCCCCGTGGCTCACAGATACTTCCAAAACCAGTTTGCAGGTGCCGATGTTACTGAGCAGGTGACGCAACCAAGCTCAAGGAGGAGCTCAATGAAGATCTTGTCCGTTGTGTTATTTCGCTCTAGTTGATCAGTAGTGGAGCCCAGTTGGGGTCGATCGGGGACCTTGTCGCATTTGGGGTAGTCTTCTTTTATTTTGGTTCCGTAGTCGGACCTTGATTGTATTTGGATGTTGTAATGCTTTATTCATGTATTTGTGTGAAGTGGCGATTGTAAGCCAACTATGTATCTCTTTCCCTTATGTATTACATGGGTTGTGTGAAGATTACCTCACTTGTGACATTGCTTTCAATGCGGTTATGCCTCTAAGTCGTGCTTCGACACGTGGGAGATATAGCCGCATCGAGGGCGTTACAAGTTGGTAATCAGAGCCTTCCCCGACCATAGGAGCCCCACTGCTTGATCGTTTTTAGCAGCCGTTGTTGAGTCTAGAAATTTTTTTGAGTCAATTAGGAATTATATATCGGAGAGTTTAGGCATCCTGACGTAGAGTTTTGACTCTTCTCTTCTCAAATTTCACTAAAAAAATTTAGGATCACGCAGGTATCTTAGAATCGTTCCGATGGTTTTGTGACAAGAACATTGTTCTTGGTGCCTCCTGTCATTTAGGGGTTGTGGCAGTGTCCCGGGGAGTTGAGCTCCGAGGTGTTGTCGTCACAATTTTATCGTTGCAGTTCTGGAATACCTTAGTTTAGTTTCGTCGACATCAAAAATCTCTTTTATGCAGTTGTTGGTGAGATAACCTCGACGCCACCCAGTACTGGGGCGGGAGTTCGGGAGTATTGCCATAACTTGTATAACGGATGCTTTTCGAAGGTTGAGGTAGATGATTTCCGAAGGTTTCTTGGTTATGTGTTGAAGGATGGATACAGCTGGATGTAGGATTTGCTAGTTTTGGGTGAGATATTATGCTTCCCCTATATCCCCAACACCCGATTGCATAACCGGAAAATTTCGGGAGTTTATAAGTGGGAATTCAAGTAGCTCTTAGGATATCTTTCCGACAGATGTATGATATGAAATTGGGGTTCGATGTCTAGTGGTCCGCCTATCCACGGTTGGTTTTACAGTGGTCTCGTTGTGTCTTAAAGAGTCCTTGGCTATGACGACTCGGGGACACTTCGTATGTCATGTGCACTGCCTTGTACATGATGGTGTTGTACGATCGAGCCCGTGTAGGCCCCACCACGAAAACTTCGGACGAAATCTCTATCATATGTTTGTTCTTTCTTATTTTGCAAGCCAATCCTTTGTTTTGTTTTTGAGTTGTGGTATTCGAGTTGCTTCAATGTCAAGTGTTGATTCCATACCTACCCCAAATGGTGTTCTCATACTCCGATGTGAATACCAATCCTTCATGATCATCGATATTGTCATGTCAATCCTTTTCTACCGGCGTGTTTCTCTTCAAGTGGATCCGATCATTTCAACATCCGCAAGATCAAGTATCAGTTCTTCTCAACGGTGTTTGTTTCATCCGTTCCAAGTTGTCTTTGTTTTCCGGCCCACCCACCCTTTTTCTTCGACGACTCAGATTTCTTAATCTAGTATCATCTTATTGATGAGAAGCCTCTCCATTATTTTTCCTTCAATATTCTTATCCGGTGATTCTCACGAAGATCCTAACGGAGCTTCTTGTTTATCTTTCTTCATTCTTTTTCTTCTCCGGTGGATTCTAGTCAAGCTTTGCTGATCATAGCCTTTCCTTGTTTCAAATGCTTTCTCATGCCGGTGCAATTCTTAATCATTCCCCACTTGCTATTCATTTGTTCCGGAGTGCTGAAGATATCTCGAAGATTCGTGTTTCCACTCTTCTTTCATTCAAGCTATTTCAAGGTCCTATCTCATTTAAGCCATTTAATTCTACCGGTGCAATCTCTCCTTCAAATCGTTCAACGGTGTTTCTTTTGAGTGGGCCCTAACCCACAGGTCTTTTCCCAGGATCTTACCTGTCTCTTCTAATTTTTCCCAGCGTTACTCTCAAATTCTTTTCCAAGTTTGACGTACGAATGAGTTATCATCAGTCAAATGCCTTTCCCCTAGATCTTCCAAATTCTTTTCATCATTGGCTCAACCTCTTTATTTTGATTCTTCTGGAGTGTCTAAACAATTCATGGTGGTGTTCCTCATCGTCATTCTCTGCGTTTGAAGACCGAATAAGAATTTTACCTCCATATCTTATCCGTTCTCTCAGAGATTCATGGTTCTAGTTCGAGGCCATCCTCTCTTAATTGTTTTTATTGTGTAAATTCTTTTCACCTATCCTGAGCAATTCAGGAGACTTCTCAGTTTGATTATCCGGAGCCCATCTTCGAAGATTTATTCATTCCAGCTTTCAGCTCTCATACTCTAAATCATATTGTGCTTAAATCAAGTATTCTCTAATCAGTTTATGATCTCTTCGTTCTCATGTATCTAAATACTCTCAAGCATCTTCGTTCATTTTATAATTCTTCCTGGTGTTTCTTTATCTTCTCTTCATTCATTTTTAATTCTTCGGGTGGTTCTTCCAAGATTCTTCTTCCGTCGTTTGTCATATCAATGCATTCGTGTTTTTTCCAAATCCTACCGTTGGTTCGTCAAAGACCTTCCCAAGTTGATGCTATGTCTATCTTAATCCTTTCTACGGGAATAAGTACTATGCCAAATCCACTGTTTGTCATCAATTTAACTGATGAAGGATAAGCATAATGTAATTCTTATTCTTGTTTCATCGAGTAAATTCAATTCCTTATTCCGGAGGTTCATCAAATTCGCGGTTTTACTTGATTCATCTTTGTTTTCCCGGAGTTCCAAGTTTTCTCAATTATTTCACCACGGAGATTCATCTAAATCGTTACAAGGATTCAACTTGTGTTTTCGACTTCTCTTTCCTTTCGTTTGACCATTCTTTTGTTTACCGGAGTTCTTCATGGAGGCTCTACATGACGCTTCATAAAGGATTTAATTCCTTCTCGAAGTGTTCATTGAGATTCTTTTCAGAGTAGTTCAAGCATTCTTCATCTTGTAATCCGGAGTGCAGTTCTTCCTATCTAATCTTTTGAGGTGGTGTTATGTCATTCTTGTCAATTTGAGTTCGTGTTTCATGATTCACATCTTGTCAAGAATGAGATATTTTAAATCCATCAATCTCTTCATTGGAATTATCTTGGGTTATATTTCACCTAAAGCCTTCCCTAAGGTTTGTTGCTATATATGGTGCTTATAAATGATCCAAGTCCTTCATTTATCCTTTCCGGTGCGATATACTTTCTCGTCTCCTTGTTCTTATCAATCAAATTCTTTCCCATGAGTGGCAGGTTGTCACCTCATAATTTGAGATGTATTCCATAAGACCATATGAAATTTATTCTTTTCGTTGTTGGTTTTCCAACAACCTGTTCGTCTACGTCCGTTTGTCTTCTTCATGGACTCGTTCTTCTTCGTTGCGGGATTTCAGGCAAGATGATCATACCCTCGAAATCACTTCTATCTTTTCTTTGCTAGATGCTCGCTCTTTTGCTATGCCTATGCTACGATGCCTACCACTTGCTTAGCATGCCTCCCATATTGTTCAACCAAGCCTCTAACCCACCTTGTCCTAGCAAACCGTTGTTTGGCTATGTTACTGCTTTTCTCAGCCCCTCTTATAGCGTTGTTAGTTGCAGGTGAAGATTGAAGTTTGTTCCTTGTTGGAACATGGAGCTGTTGTTCCTTGTTGGAACATGTTTACTTGTTGGGATATCACAATATCTCTTATTTAATTAATGCATCTATATACTTGGTAAAGGGTGGAAGGCTCGGCCTTATGCCTGGTGTTTTGTTCCACTCTTGCCGCCCTAGTTTCCCTCATATCAGTGTTATGTTCCCGGATTATGCGTTCCTTACGCGGTTGGGTGATAATGGGAACCCCTTGATAGTTCGCCTTGATTAAAGCTTTTCTAGCAATGCCCAACCTTGGTTTTACCATTTGCCACCTAGCCTTTTCTTTCCCTTGGGTTCTGCAGACTCAAGGGTCATCTTTATTTTAACCCCCCTGGGCCAGTGCTCCTCTGAGTGTTGGTCCAAACTGTCAGCCGCCGGTGGCCACCAGGGGCAACTCTGGGCTGGCCTACCGGAAGTTAAGACAATCTGAGTGTGCCCTGAGAACGAGATATGTGCAGCTCCTATCGGGATTTCTCGGCACATTCGTGCGGTGTTGCTGGATTGGTTTTAACTTGTCGAAGTGTCTTGTAGAACCGGGATACCGAGTCTGATCAGAATGTCTCGGGAGAAGGTCTATTCCTTCGTTGACCGTGAGAGCTTGTCATGGGCTAAGTTGAGGCACCCCTGCAGGGATTTGAACTTCTGAAAGCCGTGCCCGCGGTTATGGGCAGATGGGAATTTGTTAATGTCCGGTTGTAGAAAACCTGAAGTGGATCTTAATTAAAATACATCAACCGCGTATGTAACCGTGATGGTCTCTTCTCGGCGGAGTCCGGGAAGTGAACACGGTGTGGAGTTATGCTTGACGTAGGTTGTTCTAGGATCACTTCTTGATCATAGTTTCTCGACCGTGCTTTTGCCTTCTCTTCTCGCTCTCCTTTTGCGTATGTTAGCCACCATATATGCTAGTCGCTGGCTGCAGCTCCACCTCATACCTTGTACCCTTCTATAAGCTTAAATAGTCTTGATCGCGAGGGTGCGAGATTGCTGAGTCCCCGTGACTCACAGATACTTCCAAAACCAGTTTGCAGGTGCCAATGTTACCGAGCAGGTGACGCAACCCAGCTCAAGGAGGAGCTCGATGAAGATCTTGTCCGTTGTGTTATTTCGCTCTAGTTGATCAGTAGTGGAGCCCAGTTGGTGTCGATCGGGGACCTTGTCGCATTTGGGGGTAGTCTTCTTTTATTTTGGTTCCGTAGTCGGACCTTGATTGTATTTGGATGTTGTAATGCTTTATTCATGTATTTGTGTGAAGTGGCGATTGTAAGCCAACTATGTATCTCTTTCCCTTATGTATTACATGGGTTGTGTGAAGATTACCTCACTTGCGACATTGCTTTCAATGCGGTTATGCCTCTAAGTCGTTCTTGGACACGTGGGAGATATAGCCGCATCGAGGGCGTTACACGATACCTGTCCGGTACCCCGAAGAAGACGTCCGAAGACTGGCCTTCAGAGTGGTTTTACATGGAGGACGTCCCCCTTCCAGACCCTGTTCGGAGGGGTCTTCCTGAGTTCAACAATGCTCCTCTAAAGAAACGCCGAAGTTGGCGCCCACGGAGCCCCCAGGAGGAAGACAACGAAGAAGTCCTTTACCTGATGGACCGGATTAAAGTGCTGGCTCAATCAGGATTGACAATAATTGAGGTTATGTCAATATGCATAATGCGGGGGGTGCAGCCGCTTCAATATCGAGGGCACCCCCTGTGGTGTTTTAACGGGGAAGATGATGCCACCCGCTGCAGGCGTAAGGGACCGGACTCCGCTGCTGTTTTAGCAAAAATTCTGTCCGAATTGTTCAAGGGAGAGGAAGAGGAGTTCATCCGTATTAAGCCAAAGGATGGATTCTCCATGTACAACCCTCCAAGCTGGGTGAGCTGTCACTCTTTACTCCCAACCTTCCTGCATTCTTCGTCGTAAATACTCACCTTGCTGTTTCATGCCAGGAACTGCGAAAAGCTGTGAGGGAGGTCAACAGCCCACCTCCACAACTGGAGGACCCTGACCGGGCCCTCGATCCCGGACTCGAAGAGGATCCGGACATATTTGTGGAGCTGATAGATAGGAAATTCTATCAATTGAGCTGCGATGACGCCATGGTGGCCATAACGACCGACTATCTTGGGCTAACACGGGGCGGACGCCGGATGCTCCTCCTATAGAGGATGCGGACAGACTATCCGCTACAAATTCCGAAGTGGAGAGCGCCATGAATCACAGGCGTCGCCGGGCCGTACTCCGTGACGCTTGTTTCTCCCAAGAGGCATTCGATGCCTTCAACTCAGGAGACACGTACATCCGTGCTGCTCAAAATGGTCTAGCCAGAGCCACAGACCAGTATGTAAGGGATATACGGGTAAGAAAATCTGACGATTATATGTATCAGTAGCCCCTGAGACTTGAAACAGTTGACGCAACTGATTTAAGGATCATTATTTGTGCAGGTTCTTACAGAGAAGAATTCCCGACTGTCTCAAGAGCTGGAAGAGTGTAAGGCCCAGCTAGGGGCCGCTGTTGCCGCGTTGAAGGAGTCCGAGAAGGGCCCCTCTGGTAACACTTGTTTGCATTGCAAAGAATACAGGTACCAGGTAGTATACGGCATGCATGCAAATCTAACAAT
This sequence comes from Triticum urartu, assembly GCF_003073215.2. Lineage (NCBI taxonomy): Eukaryota > Viridiplantae > Streptophyta > Magnoliopsida > Poales > Poaceae > Triticum > Triticum urartu. Next base: position 505,768,721 of record NC_053027.1, on the reverse strand, counting down.
AGATGTCGCAGATGACCCCAGAGTGAATCCGGAGGCCGTGGCGGTGAATGCGGGATGTGCTGATCGACAGCTAAATGCTGGCGAGCGCGTGCTTACGCGAGTCGGGAAGGAGAAAAATAATCTCCATGACGCCAATATCCGGCTGGGCATGGAACTGAAAGATGTCCGAGCCCAGCTTGAGGACTCCGTGAAGGAGAATAAGCGGCTTCGGCGCGGCATTTTTAGTAAGTGCTTGAACGAACTTTTTAAAGGAGTTTGGCGAAGAAGTCGGCTAACAGAGTTATGTCTGCAGGTATGCTGATGGGTCGTCCCGCGGAGGAGATGCCTGGGTCTTCGGGTGATCTTCTACCAGAGCTCTCACAACTGCACGACCAAGTTTGACAGGTGATGCAGGGTATTGCCCAAGCCTTGTGGCCATCCGCGTCCCCAGCAGGAGGCATGGGGGAGCTTATAGAGAAGCTCAAGGGAGCACGGCGGCGCTTCCGATTATGGAAGATATCAGCCTGCCGACAAGGTGCAAGGGAAGCCCGGGCTATGGTGAAGACGCAATATACCAAAGCTGACACAAACCACATGACCGAGGTCGGACCTATGGGGCCCGATGGGAAGGAGATCCCCGTCAGTTTAGTGTATGACCAAGTAGAATTATCCGCAAAGTATTCCCAACAGGATTGTAGGCTAGACAGGCTGTTGGATGGTATAGAAGAAGAATTTAATCAGTCTTAGTGACTGTGTACTTCAAATGACATATGTGATGTCCTAGCCGGATTGTAAATCATTTGTCATGGCAGACCTTTCCGCTTCGACCTCTGGACCCGATAGTCTGGAGTGTATCCGAATACCCGCTCGGTTATGTAAAAACCGGGGTATGCATGGAAACCAGGCGTAGGGGTCATAAGTGCTTGAACAGACAAGTACCCAACTAGCTATGTTATATTACATGGGTAGTAAGAAACATCTTCCAGGGAGAATAGTTCCGTTAAGGGTTCCTTTCCCTGGGTACGCATGCCCTAATGTGCATGTCCGAACTGCGAAAAGAGACGCAGGCTATAAACATCTGGGGGCATGTGTCAAATTAAATAAAAGTGATCTTTTATTCACCGACCGAATATTCCCTTAAGAACGCTAGCTTTCGGCTTCACCCAGTCTGAGGTACACATCCGGCTGACCCGGCAGTAACAATCATAGAGGTGCTCCCCTTATGCCCTAGCCGAATTAACGGGAACATAGGGCATAAATACAAGAGCCAGCCAACCCAGCTTGGCCAAAACTTAAGTCATATCGATGCATATAATGGCAAAAAAAGGTACATGTGGAAGAGTAACACATGTGTGGGACATAAAACCCAAAAAAATAGTTAGATTAAGCTTCTGTACAAGAAGCCCCCAGGTATAATGAGCGCGGTTAGCGCGTCAAGATTGTGTAAACAAGACACAAGTTTAGCCTTTTAGGGCCTTGAGGAGAAATAAAAAGATAGAAAGAGAGAAAAGACATATATGCAAAAAATTGTCGGAGGTAAGGAGACAAACATAGAGTCCGGCATTAGGCATAGAATCTTCGGAGTCTGGCTGCATTCTATGGGTTTGGCTCGAGTCGATTGTCCGATGCATCCCGCAGACGGTACGCTCCACCAGTCAGAACCTGGTCAATAATGAAGGGACCTTCCCATTTGGGCTTGAGCTTGTTCTTTTTCTTCTCCGGCAGGCGTAGAACTAGTTCGCCAACGTTATAGGTTTTGGCCCGCACTTCTCTGCTTTGATACCTTTGAGCCTGTTGCTGATAGAATGCGGAACGGGCTTTTGCCACGTCGCGCTCCTCCTCCAGGGCGTCCAAACTGTCCTGCCGATCAAGCTCAGCCTCTTTTTCTTCGTACATGCGCACTCGAGGTGAGTCATGAATTATGTCGCAAGGCAGAACTGCCTCTGTTCCGTACACCATAAAAACGGTGTGTATCCGGTAGTGTGATTCGGTGTGGTCCGCAGCCCCCATAGTACGGAGTCGAGCTCCTCTACCCAGTGCGTGTTTGATTCCTTTAAGGACCGCACTAATCTGGGTTTAATGCCGCTCATGATAAGACCATTTGCTCGCTCGACTTGACCGTTAGTTTGCGGGTGATAGATAGAAGCATAATCGAGCTTGATGCCCATGTTGCTGCACCAAAGTTTCACCTCGTCGGCTGTAAAGTTCATGCCATTGTCAGTGATGATGCTGTGGGGGATGCCATAACGGTGTATAACCCCGGATATGAAGTCTATCACCGGTCCAGATTCAGCTGTTTTGACAGGTTTGGCTTCTACCCATTTGGTGAATTTATCCACCATGACCAGTAAGTATTTTTTTCTTATGGGTTCCCCTTTAAGGGGTCCGACCATATCAAGCCCCCAGACCACAAAGGGCCAAGTAATGGGGATTGTTTGGAGCGCAGTAGGCGGCATATGGCTTTGGTTTGCAAAAAGCTGGCAACTGACGCAATGTTGGACCAGATGCTGCGCATCTGCCTGGGCCGTCGGCCAATAGAAACCTGTACAGAAGGCCTTGCTTACAAGGGCCCGGGCTACGGCGTGATGGCCGCCGAGTCCAGCATGGATTTCTGCCAAAAGCTTCCGCCCTTCCTCTTCGAGGATGCACCTTTGAAGGACTCTGGTTGTGCTTTTCTTATAAAGCTCTCTGTCAGTGTCAAAACCGGCGGATCTCGGGTAGGGGGTCCCGAACTGTGCGTCTAGGCTGGATGGTAACAGGAGGCAGGGGCACGAATTTTTACCCAGGTTCGGGCCCTCTCGATGGAGGTAAAACCCTACGTCCTGCTTGATTAATATTGATGATATGGGTAATACAAGAGTTGATCTACCACGAGATCAGAGAGGCTAAACCCTAGAAGCTAGCCTATGGTATGATTTTTGATGTGTATGTTGTCCTACGGACGAACCCTCCGGTTTATATAGACACCGGATAGGGTTAGGGTTACATAGAGTCGGTTACAATGGTAGGAGATCTGAACATCCGTATCGCCAAGCTTGCCTTCTACACCAAGGAAAATCCCTTCCGGACACGGGACGGAGTCTTTAATCTTGCATCTTCATAGTCCAGGAGTCCGGCTGAAGGTATAATTCGGCTATCCGAACACCCCCTAATCCAGGACTCCCTCAGTAGCCCCTGAACCAGGCTTCAATGACGACGAGTCCGGCGCGCGAATTGTCTTCGGCATTGCAAGGCGGGTTCCTCCTCCAAGCACTTCATAGAAGATTTTGAACACAAGATAGTGTCCTTCTCTGCAAAATAAGTTTCCACATATTGCCATAGAGAGAATAAAAATATTAACACAAATCTAATCTGCTGACGTATTCCGTGGTGCGACACGCCATGGCCAAGCCTTTATCTAAATCGTTTCATTATCCCACCTCAGCGCGTTATGCGAGGCGGTTTCCTTGGCACGTCTTATCAAAGCAGAGATCGTGTCCCTTTATTCCGGGATTATCATCAATACGGGCGTGGGTAACCCAACCACGCCTTTGATTATGGCGCTTGGAGATAAGCAAGTTTTACCAGGCTGGTGGGGGCATGTAGCCGCGCCCACCCATATAAGGGGATAAGGATCCACCTTTTCACCCACGCCTTCTTCCTCCTTTGCCTATCCATTCTTGCACACTCGAGCTCCAGCGCCCAAGTCCGCACTACCACCTCGACCTTCTCTAGTCATGTCCGGAGTGGGAGGCAAGTGGATGGTTTCCTCCGTCACGGAGGGACACATAAAAAAGCTGAGGAAGGCCGGATATCTGGCCAGCAACATCGCGCACCGACTCCCCGAGAAGGGGCAGCTCATCCCCACTCCTAGGCCCCATGCGAGGGTGGTATTTCTCCCCCATTTCCTCCGCGGACTGGGCTTCCCTCTGCATCCATTTATTCGGGGGCTCATGTTCTACTACGGCCTGGATTTCCACGATCTGGCCCCGAACTTCATCCTCAACACCTCGGCGTTTATCGTCGTGTGCGAGGCTTTCCTCCGCATCCGCCCTCATTTCGGCTTATGGCTAAAGACCTTCAACGTCAAGCCGAAGGTGGTGCGCGGCAGCCAGGCGGAGTGCAGCGGTGCCATGGTTGGCAAGATGGCCAACGTCCTGTGGCTCGAGGGCTCCTTTGTGGAGACCCTGAAGGGGTGGCAATCGGGGTGGTTTTACATCACCGAGCCATGCGACCCCGAATGGGTCGCAACCCCCGAGTTTTGGTCCGGACCCCCTACGCGGCTCACCTCCTGGAAGGAGACCGACCTATCGTGGGGTAAAAAAGGAGAGCTGACCGGACTCCAAACATGCATCCATACCCTGGTGGACAAGAAGCTCAAGCTTGTCAACGTAGTCCAGGTTATGCTCATCCGGCTGATCCTCCCGTGTCAACGACGGGCCTTCAATCTGTGGGAGTTCGACCTGGTGCAGCATCAAACTCTAAACAGGCTCTTTGACACGACGTACGAAGATGCCTGGAGGGTGCTTTTCAAGGGCGCCGAGGCTCCTGCATCCGCTGCCGAGGATCGCGGATTCAGTACTCAGCATCACGCTCATGCGGTAAGCCGTTTTTGTCCTTTTACAGGGTATCAGTTTTTCATAGTTTGACTCTATGCGGGATCTGAGTTCCCTTATCTTTGATAGGATTGGGTGGCGACGTCCGGATAGATCAACTGTCCGGCTCCTCTGCCCGAAGGCCCAGCGGACGCTCGCTTGGCGAAGCTGCTGGTTCCGGCGCCCTATGTGGTGCCGGAGAAGAAGGCCACGAAAAGGGCTACGGGGACTCGAAAGAGTGCCCGGCGCCAGGAGGTGTCGGATTCGTCATCCGACAGTCCCGAAGCGCCTTCCTCTCATGAACACGAGGAGGAAGAAGAAGAGACCTCTCCTCCTCCAGCGGGAGGAGAGAAGAAAAGGAAGGCCACCCTCTCCGAGGAGGCCAGAGGGTCCAAGAAGGGGAAGACCCTTCCTCCGGACTGCTCCACCGACGCCGCCGACGACGAAGAGGAGTGGCAGCCCAGAGCCAAGCCCCTGGCGAAATCGTAATTGTCCGGATACCGGGGTAATTCATAGTATTCATTTTTCGCACAGCTTTTCCTTATGTCGAATATGTTTATGCAGCCCACCCAAGGACCAGCTCGACGCATCGTCGAGCAGCTCACTGGACCCGTCGGAGGTGAACTCGCTTCCGACGGCTTCGTCCCCCTGCCCTGCGGACGACACCGAAGTGTTGTCCCAACAGGTTCCAAGCCGGGAGGAGGCGGTCCTGGAGGCGCCGCAAGGCGACCTCCCGGACTCCAGGAGTAAAGGGGATGAAACCCCCCAGGGCTCCAAGTCCGGCTTAAGGCCGGACACAGCTCCGGAATCTTCAAGGGTTCCAGAGTCCGGCGGGCGACCTCCTTCCAAGAGGAGCAAGCCTACCGTGCCGGTGACCTCTGTCCAACCGGAGGCGCCGGACAATATGTTGGAGGCGCTCCAAGGTGCCTCCATCGATGAGGGGCACCGCACTATTATGAGTGCGGTGATCCAGAAGGTTTAGTCCACCAAAAGCGGACTGACTGAAGCTTGTACAAGCCTTTTAACAGGCTTTGAGGTAAGTAAAGAATGTTCAAATAATGTTACCACATAGACAGTAGCCCCTGATGCTCTGTTGGGCGTTCGGGAAGAAAAGCCGAATAGAGGATCAAAGAATTCGCAGGAGTCTAACAAAAGGAGTCAATATGCGTATTCAGGCTTCTTTGCTAGCGTTCGCCGCACTGACTGCGGAAGTGGACGTGCTGAAGCAGAGTCTCGAGAAGTCCGAGCAAGAGCTCGGGCGTGCCAAGAAGCAGCTCGAGGAGAAGGAAGGTAAGAAATACCATGTTTGAATATGTTTATAAAAAAGGTGCAATTGCAAAAAATTACAGGATTGACATGGCTATTGCAGGGGCCACGTCTGAGGTGGCGACCCTTAAGCAAGCGCTGCTCGAGGCCGAGAAGAGTGCGGCCGTGGAGCGCACCGAGCGGGAGAGGTATGAGGCTGAGGTTGGCAAGGTGCGGCAAGAGCTCCAGGTTCTCATGAAGAAACATGAGAGTTTGGAGCTTGACTCGAAGACGCGAGCGTCCGAGCTCGCGGAGGCTATAGAAAATGCCAAGTCTGCCAAGGCCGAGTCCCAGAAGACCCTCCAGGAGTTGGATGAGGTGAAGAAGATTGCGGCGGGTAAGGCATTCTTTATGCAAAGCAAACACATAAACGTGAGTTACCTGTTACTTACCCGAATCCGGAGCTCTCCAGGAGCGTTCGCAGATCTTCCCCAGAGTGTATCTGATGCCGCCGCATTCTATCGAGCCGAGGAGGGCAGCTCAACGGAGAAGGTGTTCTGGTCTCAGTACGCTAAGGCCGGACACCCCGTGCCCCTGAGCGACCAACTGAAGCAACTGGTCGAGCTCCACAAGGCGGCCGAACAGGCCATGAAGGGCCTCCTAGTTCGGTTGTGGCCTGGAGAGGCTCTGCCTGGGATCTATTTCGGGCTGCTGTGGCGGCTGGTGGAGGCCTGTCCGAGGCTTGAAGACATCAAGTGCTCTGTCTGCATTGAAGGTGCCCATAGCACCCTTGCCCGTGCTAAGGTGCACTGGGGCAAGCTGGATGCGGAGAAGCTTGTGAAGGACGGGCCACCGCCAGGGAAAGAGCATCGCAAGCCCGAGAATTATTATAAGGATGTTCTGAAGGGTGCCCGCCTTGTTGCGGATGAATGTACCAAGGATGTATTTTTTGAGTAAAACCCGCTCGTGTTATCCTGTGCGCTGAAAAGTTGTTCATATGCGCTAAGCAATGCTGCTTGAATTTAAAATATTACCTTCTGTGCGGCTGTTTATCAATACTGAGAGATGGCGAGTCGTCCGCTTCTTCCCCCATGCCGCTAGTGCTGGGGTGTTCGGGGATAAACCTGGGTGCTCTTTTTCCCATATTTGGGTCCTTCGAGGGAGGCGCTCAGCCCAACGAACGAGGCAATCGGACTATAATGCGTGAACACTCTCACTTAGCCATAGAATTCTATAATTTTAAATTTCGGCGAAGCCCCTAGTATTCGGAAGACCGATTTCGGGGCGCTATCCACGCCTTGGCCGGACAGAGCCGACTCCTCGCCCGAAGCGGCATAAGTCTTTAGGGACTCGAAAAAACCTCTCGAACAGCGACCAGCTCTCGCTTCATCATGACAGTTAGTTTTAGCTTTCTCCACTGAGGTGCTCGGCCCAGCTCAACTGGGGCACAATCGCAGTGGTTCTCCTAGTGCTACCTTAGCCGATATAGCGGAACGTAAGGCACCAAAACATAGGAGCCGGGCAAACCCAACTATTGACCCAAGACATGATTCGGAGCCGATGCATATAATGCTATAAGTTCGGGGTGCCGCACTTGTTAAAGTGTTCGGACTTCTCACACCATGTTGAGGGGTACTGAAGCCCCTGGCATATTTTGGCCGTACCAAAGTGTACGGGTGCAACATGTCATTAAGGAACATATATATATATATATATATATATATATATATATATTAAAAAAAGGTAATGCAAAAAATAGACAAAAGCTATGCATTGTTCATTAAAATAGCTGCGATCAAAGCAGAACGATACAAGTGATGTGATAAACGAAAAGTTGGACTATTTAACATGTCTGCTTCAGGGGCAAGCTGCGGGATAGTATGCGAAACAGGTATACTGCTCGTGATAGAGACCACCTGGGATTTCCGTAATGCGGCATGGCTTGTCTGCTTCCCTGGTCCTTGCATCGTTTGTGTGGCAATTGAACTGCCGAATAAGCCTTCCGAAGAGTAGAGTCCTGGAAGTAAGAGAAAAGTATTAAAAAAAGTCGGCAGCCCCTGGTGCGGTTTAAGCCGTGTTTTGGGCGTGCCGTAATGGTGCCCCTCCCCCTATGCCCATGGTATTTCTAGGGCGTAGTTATGTACGCGAAGTACTGGCGTCGCCTTTTTGCGGGGGTTGGGGTCGCATTTCTACGCCTGCTCAGAACGTGCCAGGCGGTCTTGTTGTAGGTTACTCCGGGCGTGCTTGACTATGTCCGGACGTTTAATGGCCGGACTGGAGAACTGCCTGGAGAGTCTGCTTTGTACTTCCGCTGCAAGGGCCGCCGTGTGCTCCTCCGTTTGGAGGGAGCGTTCGGTGTTTCCATTGACCGTAATTACTCCTCGAGGGCCTGGCATCTTGAGCTTAAGGTATGCATAGTGCGGGACCGCATTGAACTTGGCGAATGCGGTTCGCTCGAGCAGTGCATGGTAGCCACTGTGGAACGAGACTATGTCGAAGATTAACTCCTCGCTTCGGAAATTATCCGGAGATCCGAAGACCACTTCAAGTGTGACTGAGCCTATACAGCTGGCCTCTACACCTGGTATTACGCCTTTAAAGGTCGTTTTGGTGGGCTTAATCCTCGAGGGATCTATGCCCATTTTCCGCACTGTATCCTGGTAAAGCAGGTTTAGGCTACTGCCGCCGTCCATAAGGACTCTAGTGAGATGAAATCCGTCAATAATTGGGTCGAGAACCAATGCGGCAAATCCGCCATGACGGATGCTAGTGGGATGGTCTCTTCGATCAAAGGTGATCGGGCAGGAGGACCATGGGTTGAACTTTGGGGCGACTGGCTCTACCGCGTATACGTCCCTTAACGCGCGCTTCCGCTCCCTCTTGGGGACGTGGGTGGCGTATATCATGTTCATCGTCCGCACTTGTGGGGGGAAACCCTTTTGTCCATTGTTGTTCGGTGGCCGGGGCTCCTCGTCGTCATCGCTATGCAACCCCTTGTCTTCATTGTCGGCGCTTAATCTGCCTGCCTGCTTGAACACCCAACAGTCCCTGTTAGTGTAATTGGCCGGCTTTTCGGGGGTGCCATGTATTTGGCACAAGCGGTCGAGTATTCGGTACAAGTTGGACGGGCCCCTAGGACTCCTTTTGAATGATTTTTTCCACTGACCGGATTTAGAGCCTCTGAATCCGGCATTAACTGTCGTATCCTTAGCATTGTCGTCGTTGATGCGGCGCTTCTGTTGGTTGTGACGCGACCTGCCGCTAATGTCCCTAGTGTCCGAACGACCAGGGTTCTTGGTCATATTGTTGCTACGAGAAAGCCAGCTGTCTTCTCCCACACAAAAGCGGGTCATGAGTGCCGTGAGTGCTGCCATAGATTTCGGCTTCTCTTGTCCTAGGTGCCGGGCAAGCCACTCGTCACGGATATTATGCTTGAAGGCTGCTAAGGCCTCTGCGTCCGCATAGTCGAGTATTTGATTTTTCTTTGTTAGGAACCGTGTCCAGAATTGCCTGGCCGATTCATCTGGCTGCTGAATTACATGGCTTAGGTCGTCAGCGTCTAGGGGTCGCACATAAGTGCCCTGGAAATTGTCGAGGAATGTGGCTTCCAGGTCCTCCCAACAGCTGATTGACCCTGTTGGCAGGCTGTTAAGCCACTGCCGGGCTGGTCCTTTAAGCTTGAGTGGGAGGTATTTGATGGCGTGGAAATCATCGCCGCGGGCCATGTGGATATGAAAGAGATAATCCTCGATCCATACCGCGGGATCTGTTGATCCATCATATGATTAGATGTTTACGGGTTTGAAACCCTCAGGGATTTGATGATCCATTATTTCATCTGTGAAGCACAATGGGTGTGCGGCGCCTCTGTATTGGGCGATATCATGACGTAGCTCCAATGAGCTTTGTCTACTGTGTTCGGCGTGACGGTTGTCGTCTCGAGCCGTGGCGTTCCTGCGCGATCCGTAGATCGATCTTGTTTGCCTTGTCTTGTCCTCCAACATGTCTCGTAAGTCCGGCGCATATTCCCGTGCCTTGGTACAGGGTGCGGCTTGGGTGGAGCGTCATGAGGCCTCTCTGCCGCGGCCACGAGGTGGCCTGTCAGCCGCGTCGAGTGCTTCCTCCTCTAATTGGGGTAGCAACCTACGCTTCGGGTAGCACTTGGAGGGGCATTCGGGTTTATGCTCTTCGACCGCAAGGACTCCAGTCCATCTATCGACTAGCCGATCTTGATCAGCTTTAAGCTGTTGCTATTTTTTCTTGAGGCTTCTTGCCGTGGCCATAAGCCTGCGTTGAAAACGCTCTTGTTTGACGGGATCCTATGGCATGGCGAATTCATCGTCGTCGATGCTTGCCTTGTCTTCGGAGGGAGACATACAATTATTGTCCTCGACCTCTCTGTCGGCCGCTCCCTCATGAGGGCTGGTTGCTCCATCCTCCTGTGCTAAATCTTGGTCGAGGGAATGTTCTTCGGCGCTTTCCGGGGTATTATTATCTCCCGTGCTGGAATCGCCGTTTTTGTGTTGGCGGGATTTTGAGCGGCGCCGCTGACGCCGGTGCTTTTGCTGTTTCTTGGAGGGTCATCCTCCGCTGTTCCATCGCCCTCTCCCTCTTTTGGGGTGTCCACCATGTATATGTCATATGACGAGGTGGCTTTCCAGGGCCTAATGGGCGCTGGTTCTTCATCATCTCCTTCATCGGTGTCCATACCGTCGATGTCTTCGGAGTCGAAGTCGAGCATGTCGGTTAAGTTGTCGACAGTGGCTACAAAGTGGGTGGTGGGTGGGTTTTGAATTTCTTCATCGTCCGTATCCCAACCTTGCTGACCGTAGTCCGGCCAGGGCTCTCCTGACAAAGAGAGAGATTTCAGTGATTTCAGGATATCGCCAAAAGGCGAGTGCTGAAAGACGTCCGCGACCGTGAACTCCATGATCGGCGCCCAATCGGATTCGCTCGGCAGGGGCGCGGAGGGTTCGGAGTCCGGAGAAGAATCCGGCTCCATGGAGTCACGAGTCTTGCAGAGTACGAGGCTAGTTTTCGGCTCAACCACCGTTGGGATCGCAGCCCCCGAGGTGGCGTCCAACTGCCCATCCTCGATCGGCGCGGTCGGCTCCGAACTAGGGGTCGGAGCCGATGCGGGTGCGGCCTCCAGGGCTCTGTTTGGCGGCAGAGCTAGATCATGCTCGTCGTGACAGTGCGGCGCGCCCGACAGTGGTTCGAATCCCTCAAAGATCAAGTCCCCACGGATGTCGGCCGTGTAGTTTAAACTTCTGAATCTGACCTGACGGCCAGGGGCGTATCTTTCGATCTGCTCTAGATGGCCAAGTGAATCGGCCCGCGGCGTGAAGCCACCAAAGACGAAGATCTATCCGGGGAGGAAGGTCTCACCCTGGACTGCATCGCCATTGATGATCATAGGAGCCATCGGGCCTGACGGCGACGGCACAGAGGAACTCTCAATGAAAGCACCAATGTCGGTGTCAAAACCGGCGGATCTCGGGTAGGTGGTCCCGAACTGTGCGTCTAGGCCGGATGGTAACAGGAGGCAGGGGGCACGAAGTTTTACCCAGGTTCGGGCCCTCTCGATGGAGGTAAAACCCTACGTCCTGCTTGATTAATATTGATGATATGGGTAATACAAGAGTTGATCTACCACGAGATCAGAGAGGTTAAACCCTAGAAGCTAGCCTATGGTATGATTGTTGATGTGTATGTTGTCCTACGGACTAGAACCCTCCGGTTTATGTAGACACCGGATAGGGTTAGGGTTACATAGAGTCGGTTACAATGGTAGGAGATCTGAACATCCGTATCGCCAAGCTTGCCTTCCACGCCAAGGAAAATCCCTTCCGGACACGAGACGGAGTCTTCAATCTTGCATCTTCATAGTCCAGGAGTCCGGCGGAAGGTATAATTTGGCTATCCGAACACCCCCTAATCCAGGACTCCCTCACTCTCCCTCGTGGACCTTGTAGGCTTTAGATCGCCGCACTATGCAGCGTGCCTCATTTTGGTCCTCGGGTAGTTCCTGCCTGGTTAGGTAAGCCAGGAATGGTTCTGTCCACGGGGCGATGACGGCTATTATCACGTGGGCTGAAGGCGTTATTTCGATGGCAGAGCCTCCGGTTGTGTCAGAGTGTTCGGTATCTGATGTTGTGGCCGGGTCCGGATTATTGTTACCGGTGTCCCCCTCCCATACCACGGATGGCTTAAACAGTTTTTCCAGGAAGATGTTGGGTGGAACAGGGCGCTGTTTAGCGCCGATACGGGCGAGGATATCCGTCGCCTGATTGTTTTCCCGACCACATGGTGGAATTCAAGCCCCTCGAACCGAGCTGACATTTTGAGGACGGCGTTGCGATATGCCGCCATTTTCGGATCCTTGGCGTTGCGAGGTTTGAATCCCCACTGCACCTCCAGGCATTGAATGCCCATGGAAACTGCCATCTAGAGACCGTGTAATAGGGCCTCGTATTCGGCTGCGTTATTGGAGACTGTGTATAGTATTTGGAGTACATATTGAAATGTATCTTCGCTGGGGGACGTCAAGATGACGCCAGCCCCTAGACCAGCCAGCATTTTAGAGCCGTCGAAGTGCATGATCCAATTGGAGTACGCGTCGTACTCTTTAGGGAGTTCGGCTTCTGTCCATTCGGCAACGAAATCGGCTAGTACTTGCGACTTAATGGCTCGCGGTGGTTTATATGTTATGTCGAACGGGAGGAGCTCGATAGCCCATTTGGCAATCCGGCCTGTGGCATCGCGGTTGTTTATTATGTCGTTGAGTGGTACTTCGGAGGCCACCGTAATTAAACACTCTTGAAAGTAGTGTCGTAATTTCCGGGATGCCATGAATACCGCGTATGCTATCTTTTGATAATGTGGGTACCATGATTTGCATGGAGTGAGGACAGTGGATACATAATATACCGGCTTTTGAAGTGGGAATTTATGTCCGTCCGTCTCTCGTTCGACGACGAGCACTGCGCTTACAACTTGGTGAATTGTCGCTATATATAATAGCATTGGTTCACCGACATTTGGCGCGGCAAAGATTGGGTTGGTGGCCAGGATGGCATTTCTTTCTTCCAACCTGGTCGTGGCTGCATCCGTCCACTCGAAGTGTTCGGTGCGCCGAAGAAGGCAATAAAGGGGGAGTGCCTTTTCTCCTAATTGGGAGATGAAGCGGCTTAAGGCCTCCACACATCCAGTTAAGTTCTGGATTTGCTTGAGGTCAGCTAGGATAGCCAACTGCGACAGAGCCCGGATCTTAGCCGGATTTGCTTCAATTCCTCTGCTGGAGACGATAAAGCCCAGGAGCTTTCCGGCGGGTACACCGAAAACAAATTTTTCCGGATTGAGCTTAATGTCGTATGTTCGGAGATTGTCGAACGTGAGCCTCAAGTCATTTATTAAGGAGTCGACGTGTCTGGTTTTAACGACCACATCATCGATGTATGCCTCCACTGTTTTGCTAATCTTCTTTTCCAGACATGTTTGAATCATGCGCTGATACGTTGCACCGGTGTTTTTGAGCCCGAAGGGCATTGTGTTAAAACAGAAGGGGTCGTATGGGGTGATGAATGCCGTTGCGGCTTGATCGGACTCCGCCATCTTAATTTGGTGGTAACGGGAGTATGCGTCGAGGAAGCACAATGAGTCATGTCCTGCGGTAGCGTCGATAATTTGATCGATGCGAAGGAGGGGGAAGGGATTCTTTGGGCACGCCTTATTAAGGTCCTTGAAGTCGACGCATAGGCGCCAGGAATTGTCCTTCTTTGGCACCATCACCAGATTTGCTAGCCAGTCCGGATGCTTTATTTCTCTAATGAATCCGACCTCCAGTAACTTGGCTAGCTCCTCTCCCATGGCTTGTCGCTTAGGCTCGAAGAAACGCCGAAGAGTCTACTTGACCGGCTTGAATCCTTTTAGAATGTTAAGGCTATGCTCGGCTAGCCTACGTGGGATTCCTGGCATGTCTGAAGGATGCCAGGTGAATATGTCCCAATTCTCGCGCAGGAACTCCCGTAGTGCGGCGTCTACGGCGGGGTTTAACTGTGCCCCGATGGATGCTATTTTTGTGGGGTCGGTTGGATGGACTTGGAATTTGACTATTTCATCCACTGATTTAAAGGAGGTGCACTTGGATCTTTTGTCTAGTATCACGTCGTCCCTGTCCACTATGGAGCGCAGCGCGGTTAACTCCTTCACCACAAGGGCTTCGGATAATGCCTCGAGGGCCAGTGCGACTGTTTTGTTCTCGGCACGGAGTGCTATGTCCGGATCACTAGCTAGAGTGATGATTCCATTGGGTCCGGGCATTTTGAGCTTCATGTACCCGTAATGGGGTATGGCTTGAAAAATCATGAATGCCTCCCGCCCTAGAAGGGCGTGGTATCCGCTACTGAACGGGGCTACTTGGAATGTGATTTCTTCGGACCTGTAATTCTCCGGAGTGCCGAATACCACATCTAGTGTGATTTTCCCAGCGCAACATGCCTCTCGACTAGGGATGATTCCTCAGAAGGTCGTGCTGCTTTGCTCAGTATGGTTGCTGTCTATTTCCATTTTTGAAGAGTCTCCTCATAAATGAGGTATAATCCGCTGCCGCTGTCCATGAGCACTTTAGTGAGCCGAAAGCCGTCCATAATTGGACTGAGGACCAAAGCGGCTGGTGCTCGGGATGTTCGGGATTTAGGTTCGTCACTGGCATTGAAGGTGATAGCCGTGTCGCTCCATGGATTTATTGCTGTCACGTGGCAGACTTCGGCAAGGCTGCGGAGTGCTCGCTTACGCCTATTATTTGAGGCGAAGGTCTCAAAGACTATCAATATTGTATTCTTATCCACAGGAAGGTGCTCTGAGGTATTTTGGATGAGGAGATCCTCACCGCTCTTGGCCACATGCCGGAGTACCCAACATGCTCTAAGGCTGTGTGTTGATATGGTATCCACTGTACTATGAATTTTGCAGGGCCCGTTAAGCCATCCCTCCAATACGGTTCCACGCCCTATAGTGGGCTTTTGTTTCTTTGTAATTGAGTCGGGCGACTTATGAGAGTGCACCCTTTTAGTTCGTACTGGGGGTTTTGCTAGAGCCAGATTATCCCAAAAAAATTTTTGGGTTTTCCAGGCGCTTTCCATCGCACAGTACTTCCGTACTATGGCCGCCAAGTCAGCGAAGTGTGGTATGTCACGGCGACTTATGGCGTTGAGGATTCCCTTGTCCGTGCAATTGTTGCAAAAGAACGAAATTGTGTCTTCCTCGCGACAGTCCTTGACCTTGTTCATTACAAGGAGGAATCTGGCCCAATAGTGATGTACTGTCTCTTGGGGTGCTTGCCTAATGTGGGAAAGATCGTTTGTATCTGGGTGGGTGGGTGGATTTAAGTCTAGACCTTGACCCAATCTGAGACCCTAGGGTAGGGGAGTTTCCGATCTCGGAAGTTTGGGCTCCGAGATGTTGCCCCGCAGGTTCGGTATGTAGCCTGATTCTAGGTTCAGGGTTAGGGCGATGTCCTCCCGTGAGCGGGTATCCGGCACGGAGAGCTCGGGAATCCGTACATAGTCCGTCCTCAGGATAGAGGGAGAATCGCCGCATTGCTCCTCCACCACCGCTACCTGATGGATGACCGGCGGAGAGTTAATCTCCCTTTGGTCGGGTTTAGGCCCGATCTGATCGTAGTCCGTAGCGACTCCCAGAGCGGCGATGCGATCCAAGAGCTCGTTCAAAGAGGAGAGTTCCATTGGTTCCAACTGCTCGGCGAATTTTGAGCCGACGTGGAGGCTATTTTCGATGACCCGAGAAGTCATCGTCGGCGCAGCGGCCGAGCGGGCGGTCATGACGAAGCCGCCTAGTCGGAGAGTTTGGCCTACAGCCAGGGCTCCCCCAGAAGTGATGTTGTCCTTGACAACGAGACGAGCCATCCTTCCTTATGATGATGACACAGTGGAACTCTCAATGAAAGCACCAATGTCGGTGTCAAAACCGGTGGATCTCGGGTAGGGGGTCCCGAACTGTGCGTCTAAGGCGGATGGTAATAGGAGGCAGGGGACACGATGTTTACCCAGGTTCGGGCCCTCTTGATTGAGGTAATACCCTATGTTCTGCTTGATTGTTCTTGATGATATGAGTATTACAAGAGTTGATCTACCACGAGATCGTAGAGGCTAAACCCTAGAAGCTAGCCTATGGTATGATTGTATCTTGTCCTATGGACTAAACCCTACGGTTTATATAGACACCGGAGAGGGCTAGGGTTACACAAGGTCGATTACAAGGGAGGAGATCTACATATACGTATTGCCTAGCTTGCCTTCCATGCCAAGGAGAATCACATCCGGACACGGGACAAAGTCTTCAATCTCGTGTCTTCATAGTCCAACAGTCCGGCGAAAGGATATAGTCCGGCTGTCCGGAGACCCCCTAATCTAGGACTCCCTCAGTCGTCGTTGGAGTTTGGTGGTGCAGACGGGCCTGACGTAGAATCCAGATGCAGTACAGCCATGGTCGGTGAAGTGGCGTCGTCTTCTTCATCGACGACTCTCGCAACAACAGTTGCAGCCGAAGACGGATGTTCAGAATCTTCAATAGACGGAGTGCGACGCCAGCTTGCATTTGGTGGAGGCCTGGAGTCGAACTTGAAGTTCTTTGTGAAGCCATCTTCGTGAAGATCATCTTCAGGACAAAGCATTGTGAGGCTCTTCCAGGACTGCCAACAGGCTTCATGAGCAACAAATGAGTTCTTGGTGGCCAAGTTACGGATGCAATTGACATCCACCAAGAGACTCTGCATCTAACGCTTCAGCCAGTCATGATGCTTATCTTGCTTCTGATGCAATGCCACAAGAAGCTCTCGGTCATTGAGTACACAAGAACGCTTCCGAGGCCTTTGGGAAATTGTACTTGCAGTGGCTTCAGTGTTAGCACAGTGTGGCACTCTCATGTTTCCAGCCAGAGGATAAGCGGGGGTTGCAGCATTGGGGACAAGAATTCCTTCAATTTGTTGCGAGAAGCTTTGATGTTCAGCATTCTGAAGATGTAGGGGCTTCTTTGCAGGCTCGGGGTGTCGGTGTCAAAACCGGCGGATCTCGGGTAGGGGTTCCCGAATAGTGCATCTAGGATCGATGGTAACAGGAGACAGGGGACACGATGTTTACCCAGGTTCGGGCCCTCTCTATGGAGGTAATACCCTACGTCCTGCTTGATTGATATTGATCAATATGAGTGTTACAAGAGTTGATCTACCACAAGATCGTGATGGCTAAACCCTAGAAGCTTAGGCTATATGACTATGGTAATGAATATATCCTTTCCGGACTAACCCCTCCGGTTTATATAGACACCGGGGGGATCTAGGGTTTACATAGAGTTGGATACATGAGAAGAAATCTTCATAGTCGGTCGCCAAGCTTGCCTTCCACGCCAAGGAGAGTCCAATCTGGACATAGTTACAGTCTTTGGTCTTCATGTCTTCACAGTCCATTAGTGCGGCCCAATAGATAACCGGCCAGACGCCCGAGGACCCCTTAGTCCAGGACTCCCTCAGTAGCCCCCGAACCAGTCTTCAATATTGAGGTGTTTGGCACACAAATTGTCTTCGGCATTGCAAGGTGGGTTCCTCCTTTAATGATCTCCAAGTGATGTATTCGGCCATTGGTTCCATGTCGCTCCCCTCGGCTTCTGCGCGTTAAATAACTTCGCCTCCCATGTGTCAAGTGAAGGTGGAAGGTCAGGGTATTTTTGCAGATAACACCCCGCCCATGCAAGGAAGAGCGCCTACTGAAGAGATCGGATCCTAGATCCATTCGGCACCACACAGAGGAAATCCCCGGAAACTGCTTGGGAGAAACCATTCCAGCATGGCTAGCGCCCCCAGCTCCTCCACCCATTCCAGCCTAGAGAAAGGCCAATGGGAGAGGTGTTCGGTGTCCCACAGTCAATTGACGGAGCTGCAGACGCAGGGATTTCTTCTCCCCCATAGATCTAGTTCCTGTTCGACCGGGGCTAGATTCCTTCAACGGTGAGATTCAGGCAAAGGACTTCCCCAATCCATCTGGGGGAGAGCGAGTATGTTTCATCCCCTACCGTCTAAGGGGCATTGGATTTCCCATTCATCCATTCCTCCGAGGGCTTCTGGAATACTATGGCCTCCAGTTGCACAACTTCACCCCTGCCTCCATTCTGCACATTGTGGGTTACATCGCTTTATGTGAACTATTACTGGGTATCAATGCTCACTTCGAGCTATGGAGGAAGTTGTTCTGTCTTGTCCCGCGTAATCACGAGGGGTCAATATTTAAAGTGGGCAGAGCCAAAGTATGGCGTATCGCTGATACCGGATATCTGTCCGACACACCAAGGAAGGCATCCGAAGAATGGCCTTCCGAATGGTTCTATATTGAGGATGTCGCACTTCCCGACCCAGTTCGAAAGGGTCTTCCTGAATTTGCGAGTGTTCCGCTGAAGAAACGCCACAGTTGGCGTCCTCAGAGTCTTGAAGAGGAGGACAACGCAGAAGTTCGCCAGCTTATGAGCAAGATAAAGACGCTCGCTCAGTCCGGACTTATAATAATCGAGGTAATGGTGATCTCCATAGTGCATGGGGTTCAGCCACTACAATATAGAGGGCTTCCCATGTGGCACTATAATGGAGAGGGTGATGCCTCCCATTGTGGCTGGAAGGGTGCGGATACCCCCGCCGCTCTGGCCAAAATATTGGCCGAGCTTTTTAAAGGGGAGGAAGAGGAGTTTCTTCGCATTAAGCACAGAGATGGATATTCTATGTATAATCCTCCCAGTTGGGTAAGCTTCAACCCTTCGATTCCACTCATTCCCCTTCCGGATTACTTTTGATAAATTTCAAGTCTGTTTGTTATGACAGCACTGGTGGAAGGTCACCGAAGGACTTCATAGTCCTGCCCCACAGCCGGAGATCCACAACCAGGAACTAGATCCTGGGTTTGAAGAGGATCCAGATATATTTGTGGTGCTCGCGGGGGGAGTGTTCTACCAGACAAGCTATGACGGCACAGAAGTGGCCATCACCGCCGACTATCCTGGCCTTCTTCCTGCTTCACATGTAAATAATTAAGAAACACCTTCTCTAAAAGATTGCTCTTATTCTGCCTCACCCACCGCACTGTATCGTGTTGGGGAATGTAGTAATTTCAAAAAAATTCCTACGCACACGCAAGATCATGGTGATGCATAGCAACAAGAGGGGAGAGTGTTGTCTACGTACCCTCGTAGACCGGAAGCAGAAGCGTTAGCACAACGCGGTTGATGTAGTCGTACGTCTTCACAACCCGACCGATCAAGCACCGAAACTACGGCACCTCCGAGTTCTAGCACACATTCAACTCGATGACGATCCCCGGACTCCGATCCAGAAAAGTGTCGGGGAAGAGTTCCGTCAGCACGACGGCGTGGTGACGATCTTGATGTTCTACCATCGCAGGGCTTCGCCCAAGCACCGCTACAATATTATCGAGGATTATGGTGGAGGGGGGCACCGCACACGGCTAAGAGAACGATCACGAAGATCAACTTGTGTGTCTAGAGGTGCCCCCTGCCCCTGTATATAAAGGAGCAAGGGGGGAGGCCGGCCGGCCCTTGAGGCGCGCCAAGGAGGGGGGAGTCCTCCTCCTAGTAGGAGTAGGACTCCCCTTTCCTAGTCCAACTAGAAAGAGGGAAGGGGGAAGGAAAGAGAGGGAGAGGGAAAGAGGGGCCGCGCCCCCCTCCCCTAGTCCAATTCGGACTCCCCATGGGAGGAGGAGGGCCACCTCCTGGGCTGCTGCCCTCTCTCTCCCCTCAGGCCCACTAAGGCCCAATACTTCCCCGGGGGGTTCCGGTAACCCTTCTGGCACTCCGGTTTTCTCCAAAATCACCCGAAACACTTCCGGTGTCCGAATATAGCCGTCCAATATATCGATCTTTATGTCTCAACCATTTCGAGACTCCTCGTCATGTCCGTGATCATATCCGGGACTCCGAACAACCTTCGGTACATCAAAATATATAAACTCATAATGAAACTGTCATCGTAACGTTAAGCGTGCGGACCCTACGGGTTTGAGAACAATGTAGACATGACCGAGACACGTCTCCAGTCAATAACCAATAGCGGAACCTGGATGCTCATATTGGCTCCCACATATTCTACGAAGATCTTTTATCGGTCAGACCGCATAACAACATACGTTGTTCCCTTTGTCATCGGTATGTTACTTGCCCAAGATTTGATCATCGGTATCTCAATACCTAGTTCAATCTCGTTACCAGCAAGTCTCTTTACTCGTTCCGTAATACATCATCCCGCAACTAACTTATTAGTTGCAGTGCTTGCAAGGCTTATGTGATGTGCATTACCGAGAGGGCCCAGAGATACCTCTCCGACAATCGGAGTGACAAGTCCTAATCTCGAAATACGCCAACCCAACAAGTACCTTCGGAGACACCTGTAGAGCACCTTTATAATCACCCAGTTACGTTGTGACGTTTGGTGGCACACAAAGTGTTCCTTCGGTAAACGGGAGTTGCATAATCTCATAGTCATAGGAACATGTATAAGTCGTGAAGAAAGCAATAGCAACAAACTAAACGATCAAGTGATATGCTAACGGAATGGGTCAAGTCAATCACATCATTCTCCTAATGTTGTGATCCCGTTAATCAAATGACAACTCATGTCTATGGTTAGGAAACATAACCATCTTTGATCAACGAGCAACTCAAGTAGAGGCATACTAGTGACACTATGTTTGTCTATGTATTCACACGTGTATTATGTTTCCGGTTAATATAATTCTAGCATGAATAATAAACATTTATCATGATATAAGGAAATAAATAATAACTTTATTATTGCCTCTAGGGCATATTTCCTTCAGTCTCCCACTTGCACTAGAGTCAATAATCTAGATTACACAGTAATGATTCTGACACCCATGGAGCCTTGGTGCTGATCATGTTTTGCTCGTGGAAGAGGCTTAGTCAGCGGGTCTGCAACATTCAGATCCGTATGTATCTTGCAAATTTCTATGTCTCCCACTTGGACTAAATCCCGAATGGAATTGAAGCGTCTCTTGATGTGCTTGGTTCTCTTGTGAAATCTGGATTCCTTTGCCAAGGCAATTGCACCAGTATTGTCACAAAAGATTTTCATTGGACCCGATGCACTAGGTATGACACCTAGATCGGATATGAACTCCTTCTTCCAGACTCCTTCATTTGCTGCTTCCGAAGCAGCTATGTACTCTGCTTCACATGTAGATCCCGCCACGACGCTTTGTTTAGAACTGCACCAACTGACAGCTCCACCGTTTAGTAAAAACACATATCCGGTTTGGGATTTAGAATCGTCTGGATCAGTGTCAAAGCTTGCATCAACGTAACCATTTATGATGAGCTCTTTGTCACCTCCATATATGAGAAACATATCCTTAGTCCTTTTCAGGTATTTCGGGATGTTCTTGACCGCTGTCTAGTGATCCACTCCTGGATTACTTTGGTACCTCCCTGCTAGACTTATAGCAAGGCACACATCAGGTCTGGTACACAGCATTGCATACATGATAGAGCCTATCGCTGAAGCATAGGGAACATCTTTCATTTTCTCTCTATCTTGTGCGGTGGTCGGACATTGAGTCTTACTCAATTTCACACCTTGTAACACAGGCAAGAACCCTTTCTTTGCTTGATCCATTTTGAACTTCTTCAAAACTTTGTCAAGGTATGTGCTTTGTGAAAGTCCAATAAAGCGTCTTGATCTATCTCTATAGATCTTAATGCCCAATATGTAAGCAGCTTCACCAAGGTCTTTCATTGAAAAACTCTTATTCAAGTATCCCTTTATGCTATTCAGAAATTCTATATCATTTCCAATCAATAATATGTCATCCACATATAATATCAGAAATGCTACAGAGCTCCCACTCACTTTCTTGTAAATACAGGCTTCTCCGAAAGTTTGTACAAAACCAAATGCTTTGATTACACTATCAAAGCGTTTATTCCAACTCCGAGAGGCTTGCACCAGTCCATAAATGGATCGCTGGAGCTTGCACACTTTGTTAGCTCCCTTTGGATCGACAAAACCTTCTGGTTGCATCATATACAACTCTTCTTCCAGAAATCCATTCAGGAATGCAGTTTTGACATCCATTTGCCAAATTTCATAATCATAAAATGCGGCAATTGCTAACATGATTCGGACAGACTTAAGCATCGCTACGGGTGAGAAGGTCTCATCGTAGTCAATCCCTTGAACTTGTCGAAAACCTTTTGCAACAAGTCGAGCTTTATAGACAGTAACATTACCGTCAGCATCAGTCTTCTTCTTGAAGATCCATCTATTCTCAATTGCTTGTCGATCAACGGGCAAGTCAACCAAAGTCCACACTTTGTTCTCATACATGGATCCCATCTCAGATTTCATGGCTTCTAGCCATTTTGCGGAATCTGGGCTCACCATCGCTTCTTCATAGTTCGTAGGTTCATCATGATCTAGTAGCATGACTTCCAGAACAGGATTACCGTACCACTCTGCTGTGGATCTTACTCTGGCTGATCTACGAGGTTTGGTAGTAACTTGATCTGAAGTTTCATGATCATTATCATTAGCTTCCTCACTAATTGGTGTACTGCTTTCCAATAAGGGAGTAGGTACAGTCACCTCATCAAGTTCTACTTTTCTCCCACTCACTTATTTCGAGAGAAACTCCTTCTCTAGAAAAACTCCGAATTTAGCAACAAAAGTCTTGCCTTCGGATCTGTGATAGAAGGTGTACCCAACAGTCTCCTTTGGGTATCCTATGAAGACACATTTCTCCGATTTGGGTTCGAGCTTATCAGGTTGAAGCTTTTTCACATAAGCATCGCAGCCCCAAACTTTCAGAAACAACAACTTTGGTTTCTTGCCAAACCATAGTTCATAAGGCGTCATCTCAACGGATTTCGATGGTGTCCTATTTAACGTGAATGCAGCCGTCTCTAAAGCATAACCCCAAAATGATAACGGTAAATCAGTAAGAGACATCATAGATCGCACCATATCTAATAAAGTACGATTACAACGTTCGGACACACCATTACGCTGTGGTGTTCCGGGTGGCATGAGTTGCGAAACTATTCCGTATTGTTTCAAATGTAGACCAAACTCGTAACTCAAATATTCTCCTCCACGATCAGATCGTAGAAACTTTATTTTCTTGTTACGATGATTTTCAACTTCACTCTGAAATTCTTTGAACCTCTCAAATGTTTCAGACTTATGTTTCATTAAGTAGATATACCCATATCTGCTTAAATCATCTGTGAAGGTGAGAAAATAACGATATCCGCCACGAGCCTCAACATTCATTGGACAACATACATATGTATGTATGATTTCCAACAAATCCGTTGCTCTCTCAATAGTACCGGAGAACGGCGTTTTAGTCATCTTACCCATGAGGCACGGTTCGCAAGTACCAAGTGATTCATAATCAAGTGGTTCTAAAAGTCCAACAGTATGGAGTTTCTTCATGCGCTTTATACCGATATGACCTAAACGGCAGTGCCACAAATAAGTTGCACTATCATTATCAACTCTGCATCTTTTGATTTCAACATTATGAATATGTGTATCACTACTATCGAGATTCATCAAAAATAGACCACTCTTCAAGGGTGCATGACCATAAAAGATATTACTCATATAAATAGAACAACCATTATTCTCTGATTTAAATGAATAACCGTCTCGCATCAAACAAGATCCAGATATAATGTTCATGCTCAACGCTGGCACCAAATAACAATTATTTAGGTCTAATACTAATCCCGAAGGTAGATGTAGAGGTAGCGTGCCGACCGCGATCACATTGACTTTGGAACCATTTCCCACGCGCATCGTCACCTCGTCCTTAGCCAATCTTCGCTTGATCCGTAGCCCCTGTTTCGAGTTGCAAATGTTAGCAATAGAACCAGTACCAAATACCCAGGTGCTACTGCGAGCATTATTAAGGTACACATCAATAACATGTATATCACATATACCTTTGTTCACTTTGCCATCCTTCTTATCCGCCAAATATTTGGGGTAGTTCCACTTCCAGTGACCTGTCTGCTTGCAGTAGAAGCACTCAGTTTCAGGCTTAGGTCCAGACTTGGGTTTCTTCTCCTGAGCAGCAACTTGTTTGCTGTTCTTCTTGAAGTTCCCTTTCTTCTTCCCTTTGCCCTTTTTCTTGAAACTGGTGGTCTTATTGACCATCAACACTTGATGCTCCTTCTTGATTTCTACCTCCGCGGCTTTTAGCATTGCGAAGAGCTCAGGAATAGTCTTATTCATCCCTTGCATATTATAGTTAATCACAAAGCTTTTGTAGCTTGGTGGCAGTGATTGAAGAACTCTGTCAATGACACTATCAACAGGAAGATTAACCCCCAGTTGAGTCAAGTGATTATGATACCCAGACATTTTGAGTATATGTTCACTGACAAAACTATTCTCCTCCATCTTACAGCTATAGAACTTATTGGAGACTTCATATCTCTCAATCCGGGCATTTGCTTGAAATATTAACTTCAACTCCTGGAACATCTCATATGCTCCATGACGTTCAAAACGCCGTTGAAGACCCGGTTCTAAGCCGTAAAGCATGGCACACTGAACTATCAAGTAGTCATCAGCTTTGCTCTGCCAGACGTTCATAACATCTGCTGTTGCTCCTGCAGCAGGCTTGGCACTTAGCGGTGCTTCCAGGACGTAATTCTTCTGTGCAGCAATGAGGATAATCCTCAAGTTACGGACCCAGTCCGTGTAATTGCTACCATCATCTTTCAACTTTGCTTTCTCACGGAACGCATTAAAATTCAACGAAACATCGGCACGAGCCATCTATCTACAATCAAACATAGACAAGCAAGATACTATCAGGTACTAAGTTCATGATAAATTTAAGTTCAATTAATCATATTACTTAAGAACTCCCACTTAGAAAGATATCCCTCTAATCCTCTAAGTGATCACGTGATCCAAATCAACTAAACCATGTCCGATCATCACGTGAGATGGAGTAGTATCAATGGAGAACATCAATATGTTGATCATATCTACTATATGATTCATGCTCGACCTTTCGGTCTCCGTGTTCCGAGGCCATATCTGTTATATGCTAGGCTCGTTAAGTTAAACATGAGTATTCCGCGTGTGCAACTGTTTTGCACCCGTCATATTTGAACGTAGAGCCTATCACACCCGATCATCACGTGGTGTCTCAGCACGAAGAACTTTCGCAACGGTGCATACTCAGGGAGAACACTTATACTTTGATTATTTAGTGAGGGATCATCTTATAATGCTACCGTCAATCAAAGCAAGATAAGATGCGTAAAAGATAAACATCACATGCAATCAATATAAGTGATATGATATGGCCATCATCATCTTCTGCTTGTGATCTCCATCTTCAAAACACCATCATGATCACCATCATCACCAGCGCGACACCTTGATCACCATCGTAGCATCGTTGTCGTCTCGCCAATCTTATGCTTCCACGACTATCGCTACCGCTTAGTGATAAAGTAAAGCATTACAGCGCAATTGCATTGCATACAATAAAGCGACAACCATATGGCTCCTGCCAGTTGCCGATAACTCGGTTACAAAACATGATCATCTCATACAATGAAATTTAGCATCATGTCTTGACCATATCATATCACAACATGCCCTGCAAAAACAAGTTAGACGTCCTCTACTTTGTTGTTGCAAGTTTTACGTGGCTGCTATGGGCTTAGCAAGAACCGTTCTTACCTACACATCAAAACCACAACGATAGTTGTCAACTTGGTGCTGTTTTAACCTTCACAAGGACTGGGCGTAGCCACACTTGGTTCAACTAAAGTTGGAGAAACTGACACCCGCCAGCCACCTGTGTGCAAAGCACGTCGGTAGAACCAGTCTCGCGTAAGCGTACGTGTAAAGTCGGTCCGGGCCACTTCATCCAACAATACCGCTGAACCAAAGTATGACATGCTGGTAAGCAGTATGACTTATATCGCCCACAACTCACTTGTGTTCTACTCATGCACAACATCAACGCATAAAACCTAGGCTCGGATGCCACTGTTGGGGAACGTAGTAATTTCAAAAAAATTCCTACGCACACGTAAGATCATGGTGATGCATAGCAACGAGGGGGGGAGTGTTGTCTACGTACCCTCGTAGACCGGAAGCGGAAGCATTAGCACAACACGGTTGATGTAGTCGTACTGTTGGGTTTCGTAGTAATTTCAAAAAAATCCTACGCACACGCAAGATCATGGTGATGCATAGCAATGAGGGGGGAGAGTGTGATCTATGTACCCTTGTAGATCGACAACGGAAGAGTTAACTTGGTTGATGTAGTCGTACGTCTTCACGGCCCGACCGATCAAGCACCGAAACTACGGCACCTCCGAGTTCTAGCACACATTCAGCTCGATGACGATCCCCGGATTCCGATCCAGCAAAGTGTCGGGGAACAGCTCCGTCAGCACGACGGCATGGTGACGATCTTGATGTACTACTGTCGTAGGGCTTCGCCTAAGCTCCGCTACAATATTATCGAGGACTATGGTGGAAGGGGGCACCGCACACGGCTAAGAATATGATCACGTGGATCAACTTGTGTCTCTAGGGGGTGCCCCTGCCTCCGTATATAAAGGCTCAAAGGGGGGGCGGCCAAGGTGTGGCGCGCCAGGAGGAGTCCTACTCCTTCTGGGAGTAGGACTCCCCCCCCTTTCCTAGTTGGAATAGGATTCGTGGAGGGGGGGAAGAGGAGAGAGGAGGAAGGGGGGCCGGCCCCCTCTCCTTGTCCAATTCGGACCAAGGGGGGGAGGGGCGCGCGGCCCATCTCTGGCCACCTCTCCTCTCTTCCACTAAGGCCCACTAAGGCCCATATACCTCCCGGGGGTTCCAGTAACCTCCCGGTACTCCGGTAAAATCCCGATTTCACCTGGAACACTTCTGATATCCAAACATAGGCTTCCAATATATCAATCTTTATGTCTCGACCATTTCGAGACTCCTCATCATGTCCGTGATCACATCTGGGACTCCAAACAACCTTCGGTACATCAAAATGCATAAACTTATAATATAACTATCATTGTAACCTTAAGCGTGCGGACCCTACGGGTTTGAGAACAATGTAGACATGACCGAGACACGTCTCCGGTCAATAACCAATAGCGGAACCTGGATGCTCATATTCGTTCCTACATATTCTACGAAGATCTTCTATCGGTCAGACCGCATAACAACATACGTTTGTTCCCTTTGTCATCGGTATGTTACTTGCCCGAGATTCGATTGTCGGTATCTAATACCTAGTTCAATCTCGTTACCGGCAAGTCTCTTTACTCGTTCCATAATACATCATCTCGCAACTAACTCTTTAGTTGTAATGCTTGCAAGGCTTATGTGATGTGCATTACCGAGAGGGCCCAGAGATACCTCTCCGACAATCGGAGTGACAAATCCTAATCTCGAAATACGCCAACCCAACATGTACCTTTGGAGACACCTGTAGAGCACCTTTATAATCACCTAGTTACATTGTGACATTTGGTAGCACACAAAGTGTTCCTCCAGCAAACGGGAGTTGCATAATCTCATAGTCATAGGAACATGTATAAGTCATGAAGAAAGCAATAGCAACATACTAAACGATCGGGTGCTAAGCTAACAGAATGGGTCATGTCAATCAGATCATTCATCTAATGATGTGATCCCGTTAATCAAATAACAACTCTTTTTTCATGGTTAGGAAACATAACCATCTTTGATTAACGAGCTAGTCAAGTAGAGGCATACTAGTGATACTCTGTTTGTCTATGTATTCACACATGTATTATGTTTCCTGGTTAATACAATTCTAGCATGAATAATAAACATTTATCATGATATAAGGAAATAAATAATAACTTTATTATTGACTCTAGGGCATATTTCCTTCACGTACGTCTTCACGGCCCAACCGATCAAGCTCGATGACGATCCCCGGACTCCGACCCAGCAAAGTGTCGGGGAAGAGTTCCGTGAGCACGACGGCGTGGTGACGATCTTGATGTTCTACCGTCGCAGGGCTTCGTCTAAGCACCGCTATAATATTATCGAGGATTATGACGGAGGTGCCCCCTGCCCCTGTATATAAAGGAGCAAGGGGGGAGGCCGGCCGGCCCTTGAGGCGCGCCAAGGAGGGGGGAGTCCTCCTCCTAGTAGGAGTAGGACTCCCCTTTCCTAGTCCAACTAGGAAGAGGGAAGGGGGGAGGAAAGAGAGGGAGAGGGAGAGGGAAAGAGGGGCCGTGCCCCCCTCCCCTAGTCCAATTCAGACTCCCCATGGGAGGGGGCGCGCCACCTCATGGGCTATAGCCCTCTCTCTCCCCTCAGGCCCACTAAGGCCCAATACTTCCCTGGGGGGTTCCGGTAACCCTTCCAGCACTCCAGTTTTCTCTGAAATCACCCGAAACACTTCCGGTGTCCGAATATAGCCGTCCAATATATCGATCTTTATGTCTCGGCCATTTCGAGACTCCTTGTCATGTCCGTGATCATATCCGGGACTCCGAACAACCTTCGGTACATCAAAATATATAAACTCATAATGAAACTGTCATCGTAACGTTAAGCGTGCGGACCCTACGGGTTCGAGAACAATGTAGACATGACCGAGACACGTCTCCAGTCAATAACCAATAGCGGAACCTAGATGCTCATATTGGCTCCCACATATTCTACGAAGATCTTTTATCGGTCAGACCGCATAACAACATACGTTGTTCCCTTTGTCATCGGTATGTTACTTGCCCGAGATTTGATCGTCGGTATCTCAATACCTAGTTCAATCTCGTTACTGGCAAGTCTCTTTACTCGTTCCGTAATGCATCATCCCGCAACTAACTTATTAGTTTTAGTGCTTGCAAGGCTTATGTGCATTGCCGAGAGGGCCCAGAGATACCTCTCCGACAATCGGAGTGACAAATCCTAATCTCGAAATACGCCAACCCAACAAGTACCTTCGGAGACACCTGTAGAGCACCTTTATAATCACCCAGTTACGTTGTGACGTCTGGTGGCACACAAAGTGTTCCTCCGGTAAACGGGAGTTGCATAATCTCATAGTCATAGGAACATGTATAAGTCATGAAGAAAGCAATAGCAACAAACTAAATGATCAAGTGCTATGCTAACGGAATGGGTCAAGTCAATCACATCATTCTCCTAATGATGTTATCCCGTTAATCAAATGACAACTCATGTCTATGGTTAGGAAACATAACCATCTTTGATCAACGAGCTACTCAAGTAGAGGCATACTAGTGACACTATGTTTGTCTATGTATTCACACATGTATTATGTTTCCGGTTAATACAATTCTAGCATGAATAATAAACATTTATCATGATATAAGGAAATAAATAATAACTTTATTATTGCCTCTAGGGCATATTTCCTTCATATCGTGCTTCACAAGGGAGACGTTCGGCGATTTCGAAGAGATCGGCTCCCGCACCGGACAAGCCTTCCAAGAGGAAAGCAAACGAAGACACGGCCATGCCTTCATCGAAGAGGTATGAATTCGCCCACTTGCATCTCAGCGGTCGCGTCCAACCGTGACCTTCCCATTTTCCATTTGTTAGGAGGAAGGCGCGTCGGACTATATCCGGAGGTTCGAGCGACCGTACTTCCCACATCCAGGATTCAAATCATGTCGTGAAGACGGGGGCTGATGCAAGGGCGACGCCAGACTGTCCTCCAGCCGAGGACTCGGATGATGTATCCGTCACCAACTCGGAACTGGAGAGTGCTATGAATCATCGGCGCCGCCAGGCCATTTTACAAGACCCTGGCTTTTCAGAAGAGTCGTTTAACGCCTTCAACTCAGCCGATGCATACATCCGGGCTGCTCGAGGTGGGATTAATAGGTCCACAAAGCAACATTTGAAAGATGTGCAGGTAAATTCGCTTTGTCTGACTATGATAACCATATGCCAGTAGCCCCCGAGACTTAAATGGGTTGAAACAACTGATCTAAGGATCAATGTATGACCAGGTGTTTACGGAGACGAATACCCGGCTAGCTCATGAACTAGAAAAGTGTCAGCGACAGCTGCTTGCTGCCAATGCCGAACAGGAGAAATACAAGGCATCTCCCGGTAATAGTTTCCTCTATCGAAAACTCATAATGATACACCAATAGTGTGAATATGGGTTCTAATCTTTATGTTGGGTCCTTAGACCAAGTACGAGAGCAGCTGGTCGCCGCTCGAAGCGAAGAACACAGAGCCAAAAAGCTATTAGCAGCGGGCGAGCGTGTATTGACAAAAGTCATTGAAGAGAAAAAGAAACTCCAGGATTCAAACACCAAACTGGGAAAAGAACTGAAAGATGTGCGAGCGCAGCTAGCTGACTCTATGAAGGAGAACAAGAAGCTGTGAGGCGGCATATTCAGTATGTGGCTGCTTTTGTCTTATACCAGTTTGGAGGTAACGGTAGCTGATATAGCTGTAATTGCAGGTGTTTTGATGAACCGCCCCGAAGAGGAAGTGTCCGGATCATCAAGTGATCTTCTGCAAGGGTTGTCGCAATTGCACGAGAAAGCTCGGCAGGCTATGCGAAGTGTAGCCAAGGCTTTATGGCCATCCGACTCCCCTCCAGGAAGCATGGAGAAGCTGGTAGAGTTGTTCAAGGGAGCGTGACGGTGTATCCGGCTATGGAAGATATCTGCCTGTCGAGAGGGTGCGCGAGAGGCCTGGGCCATGGTGAAGACGCGCTATACCAAGCTGGATCCTAATCACATGGCTCGTGTCGGGCTGGTAGGGCCGAATGGGGAAGAAATTCCCGTTAGTATAGTATATGACCAAGTAGAGGTGGCCGCCAAATATTCTCAATAGGATTGTAAGTTAGACTGTTTGTTGGAAGGTGTAGAGGAAGAGGTGTTCGAGTCCAAGTGACTGTGTACTTTCCTCATCTAGCTGAATTGTATATCATTTGTCATGGCAGACCTTTTCGCTTCAACCTCTAGACCCGAAGGTGCGGAGTGTTTCCGAATACCGTCGCGGCCAAATAGGCCGAGGTATGCCTGGAAAACTAGGCGTAGGGGTCATAGTTGCTTGAACAGACAAGTTGTATCCGGCTAGCTATGTTATATTACATTGATATCGTAAGAAACATCTTCTAGAGAGAATAGTTCCGTTAAGGGTTCCTTTCACTGTGTGTGTATGCATTTAATGTACATGTCCAAATTGTGATGCGAGCACCATAGTTTGTATAACTTCTAGGGGTGCACAATGGAGTGAGTTTAGAAAACATCTTTAATTCACCGATCGAATATTCCCTTAAGAACGCTAGCTTTTGCCTTCACCCAGTCTGAGGTACACATCCAGATGGGAACGTAGGGCATAAGCACAGGAGCCAGGCAACCCAGCTTGGCCAAAACTTAAGTCATATTGATGCATATAGTGGCGAAGAAAAGGTACATATGGAAAAACTCATATGTGAGGAGCTTGATGCTCAAGGAATGACAAGAACTTCTGTCCGAGAAGCCCCCAGGTACAAGTGACATAAATATTTAGAGATGTATGTGTCGATGGTGGGCGGTCTAGTCGTATCAAAGCTTTAAAGCAAGAAAGAAGAAAATAATCGGAAGAGAGAAAAAATAATGGAAACTATAGGGAGGAGGAGACGAACACGAGGTTTGGCGCTAGGCATAGAATCTTTAGAGTCTGGCCGCGTTCCAGGGGTTCGGCTCGAGGTGATTGTCTGATGCATCGTGGAGACGGTACGCTCCTCTATTGAGAACTTCGTCAATTATGAAGGGACCCTCCCATTTGGGCTTGAGTTTGTCCTTTTTCTTCTCTGGCAGGCATAGAACGAGTTCACCAACGTTGTAAGTCTTGGCCCGTACTTCTCTGCTTTGATATCTTCGAGCCTGCTATTGGTAAAATGTTGAACGGGCTTTTGCGACATCGCGTTCCTCCTCCAGGGCATCTAGGCCATCCTGTCGATCAAGCTCGGCTTCTCTCTCTTCATACATACGCACTCGGGGTGAGTCGTGAATGATATCGCAGGGCAATACGACATCTGCGCCATACACCATGAAGAAAGGTGTGTATCCGGTATTGCGATTGGGCGTGGTCCCCAGCCCCCAGAGTATGGAGTCGAGCTCCTCAACCCAGTGCTTGTCTGATTCTTTCAAGGACCGCACTAGTCTGGGCTTGATGCCGCTCATGATAAGACCGTTGGCTCATTCGACTTGACCGTTGGTTTGTGGGTGGTAGATGGAGGCGTAATTGAGTTTAATACCCAGATTAGTACACCAGGTTTTTACTTCATCGGCTGTGAAATTGGAGCCGTTATCAGTGATGATGCTGTGTGGGACACCATAACGATGCACAACACCGGATATGGAGTCTATCACCGGGCCGGACTCAGCCATTTTGACTGGCTTAGCCTCTATCCACTTAGTGAATTTGTCCACCATAACCAATAGATATTTTTTCTTATGGCTTCCCCTTTAAGGGGTCCAACCATATCGAGTCCCCGGACCGCAAAAGGCCAAGTGATGGGGATTGTTTGTAAGGTGGTGGGGGCATATGGCTTTGATTGGCAAAGAGTTGGCATCCGATGCAACATTGGACAAGGTCATGTGCATCTGCTCGGGCCGGCAGCCAATAAAACCATATACGAAAGGCCTTGCTAACAAGGGCCCTAGCTGCGGCGTGGTGACCACCGAGTCCGGCATGAATTTAAGCCAAGAGTTGCCGCCCCTCTTCCTCGGATATACATCATTGAAGGACTCCGGTGGCGCTTTTCTTGTAGAGCTCTCCATCATGAGCCTTGTAGGCCTTTGAACGCCGGACGATGCAGCGGGCCTCATTCTGGTCCTCAGGAAGCTCTTTCCCGTTGAGGTAGGCCAGGAAGGGTTCGGTCCATGGGGCAATGACTGCCATGATGAGATGCGCCGATGGTGTTACTTCGATGGCTGAGCCCTCGACGTCGTCGGTGTTTCCGGGATCTTGGATTATGTTTGGTTCCGGACTAGTATTGTCGTTTTCCCCCTGCCACACCAAAGATGGCTTGAATAGCCTTTCTAGGAAAATGTTAGGTGGGACAGGGTCGCGCTAGCACCAATACGAGCAAGAACATCCGCCGCTTGATTACTTTCTCGGGCCACATGATGGAACTCAAGCCCCTCAAACCGAGCTGACATTTTTATTACTGCGTTACGATACGCTGCCATCTTTGGATCTTTAGCGTCGAAATCTCCGTTTATTTGAGATGTTGCCAGGTTGGAATCCCCGCGTACTTCTAGGCGTTGTATGCCCATGGAGACAGCCATCCGGAGACCATGTAATAAGGCCTCGTATTCGGCTGCGTTATTGGAGTCTGTGTATAGTATTTGGAGAACGTACTGGACAATGTCTCCAGTAGGGGACGTTAAAACGACACCCGCTCCTACCCTGCCAGCATTTTGGAGCCGTCGAAGTACATGACCCAATTGGAGTATGTGCCGTACTCTTTAGGGAGTTCGGCCTCTGTCCATTCGGCGACGAATTCGGACAGTACTTGGGATTTGATAGCTCGATGTGGTTTATATGTAATGTCAAATGGGAGGATTTCAATGGCCCATTTGGCAATCTGACCCGTAGCATCGTGGTTGTTTATAATGTCATTGAGTGGTACTTCGGAGGCCACCGTGATCGAACACTCCTGGAAGTAGTGACAGAGCTTTCGGGATGCCATGAAGACCGCATATGCTATTTTTTGATAATGAGGGTACCGGGATTTGCATGGTATAAGGACAATAGATACGTAGTATACTGGCTTCTGAAGCGGGAATTTATGTCCGTCCTATTCTCGTTCGACGATGAGTACAGCGCTCACCACCTGGTGTGTTGCCGATATGTATAATAACATCGGTTCGCTGGCATTTGGTGCGGCCAGGATTGGATTGCCCACAAAAAGGGTTTTTATTTCCTCCAGTCCAGCTGTTACCGCGTCCGTCCACTCGAAGTGGTTGGTTCGTCATAGAAGGCGATAGAGTGGCAATGCCTTTTCCCCCAATCTAGAGATAAAGCGGCTGAGAGCTGCTACGCAACCCGCGAGCTTTTGGACTTGTTTAAGGTCTGTTGGCTTAGCCAATTGTGATAGAGCTCAGTTTTTGGCCGGGTTTTCTTTGATTCCTCTATTGGAAACGATGAAGCCCAACAGTTTTCCCGCGGGGACGCCGAAGACACACTTTTCCGGGTTGAGCTTAATGTCATACGCCCGGAGGTTGTCGAATGTAAGACGTAAGTCCTTTATTAGTGTTTCGGCGTGCCTGGTTTTGATGACGATGTCATCGACATAACCTTCTACTTTTTTGCCGATCAGCTTCTCCAGGCATGTTTGAATCATGCGTTGGTATGTGGCGCCGGTGTTCTTTACCCCAAAGGGCATGGTGTTGAAGCAGAATGGCCCATATGGGGTGATAAATGCTGCTGCGGCTTGATCGGACTCCTTCATTTTGATTTGATGGTATCCAGAATATGCATCGAGGAAACACAGTGAGTCGTGTCCTGCGGTGGCTTTGATGATTTGATCAATGCGGGGGAGGGGGAAGGGATCCTTAGGGCAAGCCTTGTTGAGGTCTTTGAAATCGACGCACAGGCGCCAGGATTTGTCCTTCTTTGGTACCAGCACCAGGTTTGCCAGCCAGTCCGGGTGTTTGATTTCTCTAATGAATCCGGCTTTGATGAGTTTGGCCAGCTCCTCCCCCATGGCTTGTCGCTTGGGTTCGGAAAAGCGCCGCAGTGATTGCTTGACCGGCTTGAACGCTTTTAATATATTGAGGCTATGTTCGGCCAGCTCCCGTGGGATCCCTGGCATATCTGAAGGGTGCCAAGCGAATATGTCCCAGTTTTCGCGCAGGAATTCTCGTAGTGCGGTGTTGACTGTTGGGTTCAGTTGAGCTCCGATAGATGCTGTCTTCTTGGGGTCCGTTGGGTGGACATGGAATTTGACTATTTTTTCTGCTGGTTTACAAAATGTGGATTTAGGGCATTTGTCAAGGATCACGTCGTCCTTGTCCACCGTGGAGCGTAGTGCGGTTAATTCATCGGTCGTGAGGGCTTCGGATAGCTCCTCCAGGGCCAGGGATGTGGTTTTGTTTTCAGCGCAGAGTGCTATGTCCGGATCACTGACGAGAGTGATTATATCGTTTGGTCCGGGCATTTTGAGCTTCATATACCCATAATGGGGTATGGCCTGAAAGCGTGTAAAAGCATCCCACCCCAACAGGGTGTGATATCCACTCCTGAAAGGGGCCACTTCGAAAGTTATTTCTTCGGACCGATAGTTCTCCAGTGTGCTGAATACTACGTCAAGTGTGATTTTGCCCGCGCACCACGCCTCCCGACTTGGAATAATTCCTCGGAAGGTTGTGTCACTTTGCATGATGCGGCTCCTGTCTATTTCCATTTTATGGAGTGTGTCCTCATAAATGAGGTTTAGTCCGCTGCCGCCGTCCATGAGGACCTTGGTAAGTCGAAACCCGTCCACGATGGGACTGATGACTAACGCGGTTGGCGCCCATACTGTTCTGTACTTTGGTTCATCACCGGCGTTGAATGTTATAGCCATGTCGTTCCAGGGGTTTATCGCAGCAATTTGGCGGACTTCGGCGAGCTCGCAAAGCACCCTTTGCGCTTTTTGTTTGAAGAGAATGTCTCAAAGACCGTCAATACTCTTGAGTTATCGTCCCCTAGGGGATGCCATTCTGGGTCGTCCTTGATAAGGATGTCCTCGCCGCTCTTGGCTACCTGTCATAGTATCCAACATGCTCTAAGGTTGTGGGTTGCCACGGTATCTAGCGTTGTATGTATTTTGCATGGGCCATCGAGCCATCCCACCAGAATAGTGTTATGCCGCATAGCGGTTTTGTGTTTCTTGACTGTTGGACTAGGGGTGCCGCGAGGGTGCGCCCTTTTCACCTGTATGGGGAGTTGAGTTGGGACTGACGGTTCCCAGCGAGCTGCCTGAGTTTTCCAGGTGCTCACCATCACGCTGTACTTTTGTACGATTGTTGCTAAGTCGGCGAATTTCAGTATGTGGCGGCGATTGATGGCGTTGAGAATTCCTTCGTCTGCGCAATTGTTGCAGAACATTGATATTGCGTCCTCGTCACGGCAATCTTTTATCTTGTCCTTGACAAGGACGAATCTGGCCTAGAACTGGTGGATCGTTTCCTGAGACTGTTGTTTTATGCTCATGAGAGCGTCTATATCTGGGTGGGTGGGTGGAATTAAATCTGAAGCCCGACCTGACCGATTATCTGGAGTTTGACGACCTTCCGGGCTTAACAACCCGGGTTCCGGAATATCTTCTGATTGTTTAGGACCGTTGTCCGATGCTATGTTCAGAGGGCTGGTCACATCCTTTCGCAGGTGGGTATCCGGCTCTTCCTGATCGGTGGTCCGATCATAGTCCGTCTTTGCTATAGAGGAAGACTCGCCGTCCTGCTCCACGACTACTGCAATCTGGTGGGTGACTGGTAGAGTCTCGATTTCTCCTTGATCGGTTTTAGGCCCGATCCAATCATAGTCTGTGGCTATTCCCAAAGCGGCGATGCGATCTAGGAGTTCGTTCAAAGACGAAAGCTCTGTCGGATCCATCTGCTTGGAGTGCTCGGAGTTGATGCGAAGGGGGTTTTCGATGGCCCGAGAGGTCATCGTCGGCTCAACGGTCGAACGGGCAATCATAGTAAAGCCGCCCAACCGGAGGGTTTGGCCCGGGGCCAGAGCTCCCTCGGAGGTGATGTTGTCTTTAAGGACAAGGCAAGCCATCGAGCCTTTTGTCGACGGCACAGTGGAACTCTCAATGAAAGCACCAATGTCAGTGTCAAAACCGGCGGATCTCCGGTAGGGGGTCCGGAATTGTGCGTCTAGGATCGATAGTAACAGGATACATGGGACACGATGTTTACCCAGGTTTGGGCCCTCTCTATGGAGGTAATACCCTACGTCCTGCTTGATTGATATTGATGAATATGAGTGTTACAATAGCTAATCTACCATGAGATCGTGATGGCTAAACCCTAGAAGCTTAGGCTATATTACTATGGTAATGAATATATCCTTTCTGGACTAACCCCTCCGGTCTATATAGACACCGGGGGGATCTAGGGTTTACATAGAGTCGATTACATGAGAAGGAATCTTCATAGTCGGTCGCCAAGCTTGCCTTCCACGCCAAGGAGAGTCCAATACGGACACAGTTACAGTCTTCGGTCTTCATGTCTTCACAGCCCATCAGTCCGGCCCAATAGATAACAGGTCGGACGCCCGAGGACCCCTTAGTCCAGGACTCCCTCACGGGGTAGGTGGGTTCAATTGATAGATCAACCTCAGGCAAAAATACAAGATGGTTGCGCGCTGAGGGTTGACAGTCAATGGTGGAATGAAGCTTGATCAAGCGCATCACTAATACATCTCCAACGTATCTATAATTTTTGATTGTTCCATGCTATTATATTATCTTTTTTGGATGTTCAATGGGCTTTAATATGCACTTTTATAATTTTTTTGGGACTAACCTATTAACTGGAGGCCCAGTGCCAGTTTCTGGTTTTTGCCTATTTTAGTGTTTTGCAAAAAAGGAGTATCAAACGGAATCCAAACGGAACGAAACCTTCGCGAGGATCTTTCTTGGGACAAACGCAAACAAGGAGACTTGGAGTTGAAGTCTGGAACTCCGCGAAGCTTCCATGAGGCAGGAGGGCGCGCCTAGGGGGGTAGGCGTGCCCCCACCCTTGTGGGCCCCACGGAGCTCCATTGACGTACTTCTTTTGCCTATATATACTCTTATACCCTAAAAACATCAGGGAGAGCCACGAAACCACTTTTCCGCCGCCGCAACCTTCTGTACCCGTGAGATCCCATCTGGGGCCTTTTCTGGCGATCTGCCGGAGGGGGATTCGATCACGGAGGGCTTCTACATCAACACCATAGCCTCTCTGATGATGTGTGAGTAGTTTACCAGAGACCTTCGGGTCCATAGTTGTTAGCTAGATGGCTTCTTCTCTCTCTTTGGTTCTCAATAGAAAGTTCTCCTCGATGTTCTTGGAGATCTATTCATTGTGATACTTTTTGCGGTGTGTTTGCCGAGATCAGATGAATTGTGGATTTATGATCAAGTTTATCTATGAACTATATTTGGTTCTTCTCTGAATTCTTATATGCATGATTTGATATCTTCGCAAGTCTCTTCGAATTATCGGTTTAGTTTGGCCTACTAGATTGATCTTTCTTGCAATGGGAGAAGTGCTTAACTTTGGGTTCAATCTTGCGGTGTCCTTCCCAGTGACAGCAGGGGCAGCAAGGCACGTATTGTATTGTTTCCATCGAGGATAAAAAGATGGGGTTTATATCATATTTCTTGAGTTTATCCCTCTACATCATGTCATCTTGCCTAAAGCATTACTCTGTTCTTATGAACTTAATACTCTAGATGCATGCTGGATAGCGGTCGATGTGTGGAGTAATAGTAGTAGATGCAGAATCGTTTCAGTCTACTTAGCACGGACATGATGCCTATGTTCATAATCATTGCCTAGATATTCTCATAACTATGCGCTCTTCTATCAATTGCTCGGCAGTAATTTGTTCACCCACCGTAATACTTGCTATCATGAGAGAAGCCCCTAGTGAAACCTATGGCCCCCAAGTCTCTTTCTTATTATATTGCATCTCTTTTATTTACATCGCATCTCATTTACTATTTTGCAATCTATACAACAAAAATACCAAAAATATTTACCTTACTATCTTTATCAGATCTCACTTTCGCAAGTGACCGTGAAGGGATTGACAACCCCTTTATCGCATTGGTTGCGAGGTTCTTGATTGTTTGTGCAGGTACTAGCTGACTTTCGTGTTATCTCCTACTGGATTGATACCTTGGTTCTCAAAAACTGAGGGAAATACTTACGCTACTTTGTTGCATCACCCTTTCCTCTTCAAGGGAAAACCAACGCATGCTCAAGAGGTAGCAACCACCCGTGGTGCGTAGAACTTTAGACCGAACAGATCGATTCCAGAGGCAGCAAGTTGTGTGATGAAGAAATCATGTGTGTTGAACCTAATGCCATTGATGATATAGAAAACCAAAGTCTTCATGGCGCCTTCAAGTTTAGCTTCAGAAGAATGTCCCTTGATGGGCCATAGAGTATGCCTCAGAATATGGTACAATGTGTGTGGCAAGTACTCGAGGTCCTTCACAAGGAACTCCTTTGGGTATTCAGCGTCTTGAGGCAATGGCTTCATCATGTTAAGCATCTAGCTCATGTTTGGCTCAGGCCTCTGAAAAATGCTTTGTAGCTCATCTCTATTACACGGACAACCAGGTTCATATAACTCACCTGGAGTGGGCAGGGAAGTAAGCTCAATGATGTCTTGAGCTTTGGCTTCGTGATGTACATCACCTGTCATCCACTCCAGGACCCAAGTCTTTGAATCCCTGTTGTAGCCACGAATATGGAGGGTGGCATAGAACTGCAGCAGGAGCTCTTCATTCCAGTGTTCTTTGTCAGCCACAAAAGGCAGAGGACCAAACATCCATGAAGCAGTCAAGAGCTTCTTCTAGACATGGCAGCCCAGCTACAGCTTCACAATCCAGATGCATGTGTGGAAAGATCCGCTCTTTGTTGTATAGGATGCATGAGTAGTAGCTTCGCTGCAGATGGCTCCAGAATCTATCTGAGGAGATCTTTGGCTTCGTGTAAGGGTTCTTGGAGCTGTCAAAGAAAGTGTTGTGCTCTCTAAAGCTGTGTATGCTGAAAGAACCTTGTGTAGTTACATCACCTGGAAGCCTTGGCGGCCTTGGTTTGGGCTTCTGAACATGAGGCCTCTGCTCCACATGGTAATCATATTGTGGCCCGGGAGCAGTGGGTGGAACCATAATTAATTGGCCATCTGATAGTGACAAACTGACCTTCACGATTGAGGGCCTGTTCCATGGTGTGAGGCCTTGGTGGAGGAACGGCACTATCAGAGATGATTGGAGTCATGGTGCCTTCGTCATTTTCAGTAGCTTCAGGCTCCACATTGTCTTCAGCCATGACAGAGTCATTGGCTTCAGTGGCGTTGTTTGTGGCAGCCTCAGGGTTTTCAACCTCCATCTGTTCATAGACTGGAGGGTTGGGCACAATCACATTCTCCTCGAGAATGACTTGATCACTTTCTGGGGGTGTGGCTTCTCTTTCTTCTTTGTCTTCATCGGCTGATGCAGCTGGAATGTCTTCAGCGGTCTTGGCTTCAGACTCTGAGGCAGTCGTAGAAGGAGTGGCTTCAGAAAACACTTGGCGTGCTACTGAGCTAGTGTGTTGCGCTTCTCCTTCTGGGATGGTGGACATGGAGACCTGTGGCCGAAGGCCCTTGCGAAGCCTGCGAAACGCTGGCGACGCCTTTGGAGATGGAGTGGTCTGTTCCATGTAATTGTCGTCATCAAGCACCGAAGTGCTAACTTGAGGTGGTGGTGTTCTTGGTGTCTCATCTTGCAGAGGGTTTTTTTGTTGTTGTCGCTCGACCCATGAGTCATCTTGAGTGATTGGCGTCAATGAACGACCAATGCTAATGAGTTCACTGCTCGTGAGAGCAGGCGATGATACCGACTAGGGCTCGAGATGAGGAAGGACTACGTCATCATCTACATCGTCTTCGTGACCAGTGTCTTCAACTGTGATAGGATCAGCAGCTAGAATTTCTTCACTTGCATGAGCCTCTGTGGAAGCAGGCTCATGGATCACAAGTCGACACTCTTGGTTGGTTGAGACGGGAAGAGCGATAGAGATGGGTTCAACATTGAGGGGCTCTGTGGCAGCAGCATGCTCTTTCTTTGAATACTTTGAAGCCTTGGTCTTCAACTTCTTCTTGGAGGGAGCATCATCAGAAGTATCCTTGTGCTTCCTCTTCCTGGCTTCGGCTTCAGCCTGCCGTGTCTTCTTCATTTCTGAAGCTGCTGAGGGGATGATACGTCTCCAACGTATCTATATTTTTTGATTGTTCCATGCTATATTATATCCTGTTTTGGACATTATTGGGCTTTATTATACACTTTTATATTATTTTTCGGACTAACCTATTAATCGGAGGCCCAGCCTAGAATTGTTGTTTTTTGCCTATTTCAGAGTTTCGCAGAAAAAGAATATCAAATGGAGTCCAAACGGAATGAAACCTTCGGGAACGTGATTTTCGGAACGAACATGATCCAGAGGACTTGGACCCTATGTCAAGCAATTAACCAGGAAGGCACGAGAGAGGGGGGCCCCCCTCCCCCCCCCCCCCAGGCACGCCCTCCACCCTCGTGGGGCCCATGTTGCTCCACCGATGTACTCCTTCCTCCTATATATACCTACGAACCCCCAAACTACCAGATATGGAGCAAAAACCCTAATTCCACCGTCGTAACTTTCTGTATCCACGAGATCCCATCTTGGGGCCTTTTCCGGAGCTCTGCCAGAGGGGGAATCGATCACCGAGGGCTTCTACATCAACACCATAGCCTCTTCGATAAAGTGTGAGTAGTTTACTTCAAACCTACGGGTCCATAGTTATTAGCTATATGGCTTCTTCTCTCTTTTTGGATCTCAATACAAAGTTCTCCCCCTCTCTTGTGGAGATCTATTCGATGTAATCTTCTTTTGCGGTGTGTTTGTTGAGACCGATGAATTGTGGGTTTATGATCAAGTTTATCTATGAACAATATTTGAATCTTCTCTGAATTCTTTTATGTATGATTGGTTATCTTTGCAAGTCTCTTGGAATAATCAGTTTGGTTTGGCCTAGTAGATTGATCTTTCTTGCAATGGGAGAAGTGCTTAGCTTTGGGTTCAATCTTGCGGTGTCCTTTCCCAATGACAGTAGGGGCAGCAAGGCACGTATTGTATTGTTGCCATCGAGGATAACAATATGGGGTTTATATCATATTGCATGAGTTTATCCCTCTACATCATGTCATCTTGTTTAAAGCGTTACTCTGTTCTCTTGAACTTAATACTCTAGATGCATGCTGGATAGCGGTCGATGTGTGGAGTAATAGTAGTAGATGCAGGCAGGAGTCGGTCTACTTGTCTCGGACATGATGCCTATATACATGATCATACCTAGATATTCTCATAACTATGCTTAATTCTGTCATTTGCTCAACAGTAATTTGTTCACCCACCGTAATACTTATGCTCTTGAGAGAAGCCTCTAGTGAAACCTATGGCCCACGGGTCTATTTTCCATCATATTAATCTTCTAATACTTAGTTATTTCCTTTGCCATTTATTTTAATTGCATCTTTATTTCTCTTTATCATAAAAATACCAAAAATATTATCTTATCACATCTATCAGATCTCACTCTCGTAGGTGACCGTGAAGGGATTGACAACCCCTTTATCGTGTTGGTTGCGAGGAGTTTATTTGTTTGTGTAGGTGCAAGGGACTCATGCGTGGCCTCCTACTGGATTGATTCCTTGGTTCTCAAAAAATGAGGGAAATACTTATGCTGCTCTGCTGCATCACCATTTCCTCTTCAAGGGAAAACTAACACAATGCTCAAGAGGTAGCAAGAAGGATTTCTGGCGCTATTGCCGGGGAGTCTACGCAAAAGTCAACATACCAAGTACCCATCACAAACCCTTATCTCCGGCATTACATTATTTGCCATTTGCCTCTCGTTTTTCTCTCCCCCACTTCACCCTTGCCGTTTTATTCGCCCCCTCTTTGTGTTCGCCTTCCTCCTTCTTTTTGCCCCTTGCACTTTCTGTCGTTATGTCTGAAATTGGGGAAACTATTGTTGATATGGACAATAATAATATCTTGGAAAATTCGGATGCTCCTGCTGAAGAACCCCCTATCTTACATACAAAAAAACTCTGAATTGGTAGTGGTAATATTATTGGA
This sequence comes from Triticum urartu, assembly GCF_003073215.2. Lineage (NCBI taxonomy): Eukaryota > Viridiplantae > Streptophyta > Magnoliopsida > Poales > Poaceae > Triticum > Triticum urartu. Next base: position 505,725,963 of record NC_053027.1, on the reverse strand, counting down.
AAAGGAGTTATCCAAGATTTCCTCACTTGTGTTGGTGCTTTGCCTTCTATGGGTAGTTCTATTATTCATAGAACTAGTAGTCTTGCGGACGCTATCGCCATGCTTGTAGTTGAACTTGAAAGACAATTTATGCACATGCATCCTTGCATACAAAGGATTTTCCTAGAATTTTCTAATATTGAGCATTCTTCTGTTAAGTGTGCTGCTACTATCTTTTTAGCTCATGAGTTTAGATTTATAATAAAAGAGGCCAAAGAAATCTTTGCGCAATATAGGGTGGACGCCAGCCGTCCTCCCATAGAGGCTATCCTTTTTGATCAAGAAGAAATAATGCGTTTTCAATCTCTAGACTTTGTTGCTTTCAATTAAAATCTTAGAAAAAGGGTTCCCACCAATGTTCTAGTTGATAGAATTTCTGAACTTAATAATGATTTGGCTATTCGAAATAATGAGCTAGGATATTCTCTCGAGTATAGGCTCACAAAGTTTTGTCAAAAGAATGCTTATAATGATGAATTGGTTGTGCAATACCACGGGCCAAAGGAGGAACCTATACCTCCTAAAGTTGATCTTGGGGACTTTGGTCCCATTAAATTTATCCCTTTTGATTACTTTTTCTTTCCTCAAAGGAAACTTGCTGCCGAACATAGAGAATATGAAATGAGTTTTAATAATCTATCCTATTATTATGGCAATACCTAGATCTATCCTTGCTTTTATGCCTTGCTAGGGGCGTTAAATGATACCGCGTGTTGGGAGGCAACCCAATTTTATTTTTATTCCTTGATTTTTGCTCCTGTTTAGTAATAAATAATTTAACTAGCCTATATTTTGGTTGTGTTTTTTCTGTGGTTAATTAGTGTTTGTGCCAAGTAGAACTATTGGGAAGACTTGGGGTAAGTCTTTTTAATCTTGCTGTAAAAAACAGAAACTTTAGCGCTCACGAGAATTGCTGCAATTTTTATTTGGAAAGTGCTATTTAGTTAATTTTTTTGCATATGATTAATAGATAAATTCCTCACGTCCAGCAATTTATTTTAGAATTTTTGGGGTTCCATAACTTGCGTTAGCTAGAGATTACTACAGATTGTTCTGTTTTTGACAGATTCTGTTTTTCGTGTGTTGTTTGCTTATTTTGATGAATATATGGCTAGTAAAATAGTTTATAAACCATAGAGAAGTTGGAATACGGTAGTTTTAACACCAATATAAATAAATAATGAGTTCATTACAGTACCTTGAAGTGGTGTTTTGTTTTCTTTCGCTAACGGAGCTCACGAGATTTTCAACTTTAAGTTTTGTGTTGTGAAGTTTTCAAGTTTTTAGTGAAAGATTTGATGAATTACGGAACAAGGAGTGGCAAGAGCCTAAGATTGGGGATGCCCATGGAACCCCAAGATAATATAAGGACACCTAAAAGCCCAAGCTTGGGGATGCCCCGGAAGGCATCCCCTCTTTCGTCTACTTCCATCGGTAACTTTACTTGGAGCTATATTTTTATTTACCACATGATATGTGTTTTGCTTGGAGCGTCTTGTATTATTTGAGTCTTTATTTTTTAGTTTTCCACAATCATCCTTGCTGTACACACCTTTTGAGAGAGACACACATGATTCGGAAATTCTTAGTTTTTGCTCTAGTGCTTCACTTATATCTTTAAGGGCACGGTGGTGGATTTGTTTTATAGAAACTATTGTTCTCTCATGCTTCACTTAGATTATTTTGAGAGTCCTACAAAACAGCATGGTAATTTGCTTTAATTATGTTAGGCATTCAAGATTAATACAGTTTTTTTTTCTTATGAGTGTGTTGAATACTATGAGAAGTTTGATACTTGATAATTGTTTTGAGATATGGAGATGGTGATATTAGAGTCATGCTAGTTGAGTAGTTGTGAATTTGAGAAATGCTTGTGTTGAAGTTCGTGATTCCCGTAGCATGCACGTATGGTGAACCGTTATATGATGAAGTCGGAGCATGATTTATTTATTGATTGTCTTCCTTATGAGTGGCGGTCAGGGACGAGCGATGGTCTTTTCCTACCAATCTATCCCCTAGGAGCATGTGCGTAATACTTTGTTTCGATAACTAATAGATTTTTCAATAAGTATGTGAGTTCTTTATGACTAATGTTGATTCCATGGATTATATGCACTCTCACCCTTTCACCATTGCTAGCCTCTCTAGTACCGCGCACCTTTCGCCGGTATCATACACCCACCATATACCTTCCTCAAAACAGCCACCATACCTACCTATTATGGTATTTCCATAGCCATTCCGAGATATATTGCCATGCAACTTTCCACCATTCTGTTATTATGACACGCTCCATCATTGTCATATTTCTTTGCATGATCATGTAGTTGACATCATATTTGTGGCAAAGCCACCGTTCATAATTCTTTCATACATGTCACTCATGCATCATTGCACATCCCGGTACACCGCCGGAGGCATTCATATAGAGTCATATCTTGTTCTAAGTATTGAGTTGTAAGTAAATAAAAGTGTGATGATCATCATTTTTAGAGCATTGTCTGAAGTGGGGAAAGGATGATCGAGACTATGATTCCCCCACAAGTCGGGATGAGACTCCGGGCGAAAAAAAAGAGGCCATAAAAAAAGAAGAGAAAAGGCCCGAATAAAAAATGAGAGAAAAATAGAGAAGGGACAATGCTACTATCCTTTTACCACACGTGTGCTTCAAAGTAGCACCATGATCTTCATGATAGAGAGTCTCCTATGATATCACTTTCGTATACTAGTGGGAATTTTTCATAGAACTTGGCTTGTATATTCCAATTATGGGCTTCCTCAAAACGCCCTAGGTCTTCGCGAGCAAGCGAGTTGGATGCACACCCACTTAGTTCTTTTTGTTGAGCTTTCATATACTTATAGCTCTAATGCATCCGTTGCATGGCAATCCCTACTCACTCACATTGATACCTATTAATGGGCATCTCCATAGCCCGTTGATATGCCTAATTGATGTGAGACTATCTTCTCCCTTTTTTGTCTTCTCCACAACTACCATTCTATTCCACATATAGTGCTATGTCCATGGCTCGCGCTCATGTATTGCGTGAAGATTGAAAAAGTTTGAGAACACCAAAAGTATGAAACAATTGCTTGGCTTGTCATCGGGGTTGTGCATGATTTAAATACTTTGTGTGGTGAAGATAGAGCATAGCCAGACTATATGATTTTGTAGGGATAACTTTCTTTGGCCATGTTATTTTGAGAAGACATAATTGCTTAGTTAGTATACTTGAAGTATTATTATTTCTATGTCAATATTGAACTTTTGTCTTGAATCTTTCGGATCTGAATATTCATACCAAAATTAAGAGAATTACATTGAAATTATGCCAAGTAGCATTCCACATCAAAAATTCTGTTTTTATCATTTACCTACTCGAGGACACCGTCGTAACTTTCTGTATCCACGAGATCCCATCTTGGGGCCTTTTCCGGAGCTCCGCCGGAGGGGGTATCGATCACGGAGGGCTTCTACATCAACACCATAGCCTCTCCGATGAAGTGCGAGTAGTTTACTTCAGACCTACGGGTCCATAGTTATTAGCTAGATGGCTTCTTCTCTCTTTTTGGATCTCAATACAAAGTTCTCCCACTCTCTTGTGGAGATCTATTCGATGTAATCTTCTTTTGCGGTGTGTTTGTTGAGACCGATGAATTGTGGGTTTATGATCAAGTTTATCTATGAACAATATTTGAATCTTCTCTGAATTCTTTTATGTATGATTGGTTATCTTTGCAAGTATCTTTGAATTATCAGTTTGGTTTGGCCTACTAGATTGATCTTTCTTGCAATGGGAGAAGTGCTTAGCTTTGGGTTCAATCTTGCGGTGTCCTTTCCCAGTGACAGTAGGGGCAGCAAGGCACGTATTGTATTGTTGCCATCAAGGATAACAAGATGGGGTTTATATCATATTGCATGAGTTTATCCCTCTACATCATGTCATCTTGCTTAAAGCGTTACTTTGTTCTCTTGAACTTAATACTCTAGATGCATGCTGGATAGCGGTCGATGTGTGTAGTAATAGTAGTAGATGCAGGCAGGAGTCGGTCTACTTGTCTCGGACGTGATGCCTATATACATGATCATACCTAGATATTCTCATAACTATGCTCAATTCTGTCATTTGCTCAACAGTAATTTGTTCACCCACCGTAATACTTATGCTCTCGAGAGAAGCCTCTCGTGAAACCTATGGCCCTCGGGTCTATTTTCCATCATATTAAACTTCCAATACTTAGTTATTTCCTTTGCCATTTATTTTACTTGCATATTTATTTCTCTTTATCATAAAAATACCAAAAATATTATCTTATCATATCTATCAAATCTCACTCTCGTAGGTGAACATGAAGGGATTGACAACCCCTTTATCGCGTTGGTTGCTAGGAGTTTATTTGTTTGTGTAGGTGCAAGGGACTCGTGCGTGGCCTCCTACTGGATTGATACCTTGGTTCTCAAAAACTGAGGGAAATACTTACGCTGCTCTGCTGCATCACCCTTTCCTCTTCAAGGGAAAACCAACGCAATGCTCAAGAGGTAGCAGGGGACCTTTGGCTTCGAGCCAATCATACTGGCAGGGAAGACAATGTGAGGTTATTCATGTCTTTGAGCTTTGGATTGGACCGCATCAGACTTCTTATTTCGTTTGGACGCCATCCTGGGGTCGATGCCAGGACGCCCAAGAGCCTTTCGTTTTTCGGCTTCATTGTGGGCTTGGACACATTTCTGAGCATAGTACTTCATGCGCTCGCGTGAGCCTTGGCTTCTTCATGCTTCTTGTGGAATTCTTCCTTAAGATCATGTAACATCTTCTTGAAGATTTGCACATCAGCCACACTGAGCTTGGCCATGTGCTTCTTGAAATGCACCTTCTCATGATCTATCTTGTTCTTGAGCTTGACGATTTTCTGAGCCAAGGCCAATTCATTGGGAATGGCTTCGTGAAACATGACGCTTATATCAACGGGAAGTAGTAGGTCATCAATACTGATGCTATGGTCATCAAACCACTCATCGATGAAATTGTTTAGAATATCACCATCAAAGAGGGGCAGATCATTGAAGATCTCCGCCTCTTGCTTGCTCTTGATCAGCATCTCAAGAGCTTCATCACCAAGATCTTCATCGATGGACAGATCAATGGTGTCATCCTCGTTGCGCAGAACAGCAGCAGGAGTCAAGTCATGCCCAAAAACTTTCTTGGGCTTCTTAGTCCTCTTCGACACGCGAGACAGGTCTTCAGACTGCACACTAGGTTCGGGAGGTATAGTGGCCAATGGCTTCACAGTTGAAGTGGTTGGTGCAGCAGAGGGCTTCGAAGCATTTGATTTCTTCTTCTGCTTTGGTGGTGCTGACGCTTCTTCAGAGTCAGCATCATCAGCAGATCGATCCACGGTGGCCCTCTGAGCAGCAATGTGGGAGAGGATACCCTTGAAGCTAGTGAAGGGCCCGATGATGTTGGGATTGGCATTGCGAGTGCCATCCTGTCTTGGAGTAGATGGACCAGGGTTGAAGTTGGGTCCAAGATCCCTCTTGTTCTTCGCAGCTGACTCCTTTGCGAACTGGTAGTTGCGCTTGAACAGATTTTCGTCACGACACCATAATAAGGATGATGGGTCGGCATTCTCAAGCTTCGGTCCTCGGACCATGCACAGATAGAAACCTTGAGCAATAGCTTCAGGCTTTGACTTTGGCTGTAGGTTCTTGTATAGAATATCGCCCCATGGGCGCTTGATGGTGTTCTTCTCAGCATATTCAGCAGTGACGAAGTTGTACTTGAACCACTGTTTTGCCCAATATCTTCAAATCCATTGGATTCGGGTCTTGCGCTAATTGTAGTTCTCCTCTGTATATGATTTGTATAGTTCATGCAGATCCGGAGGCAAATCTAGAGCTGTATTGCCTCGGCGCTGCCTGCCACCTTTCCTAGCAGACTTCTCTGTGGCCATGATATTCAGACTGATAGGCTTCAGAACCATGAAAGGCTTCCTTCTACCGGTTAGACAAGAACTGGCTTCGGGAGAGTGAATATGATGTTGTAAAGACTCTGCAAATGAATGGAGACTATGAGAACCAGGGGATTCCCCCACGGACATGTACATGTGACAGCATTAGAGGTGTGAGGGAAGGGGAAGAGGTCATATGCATTCTCAGAAGATTTTGAAGATAAATCAGTTTGAAGACATTGACCTCATAGAGCGAAGACATTCACTTATTTGAAGAGAGTTGGTTCCAGATTTGTACGAATCCATGAATAAGTACAAGTGAGGAATCTAACTAATTATGAAGCATAAGTGAATATCCTTTGCATGATATGAGATGTAGACAAAGACAGATCTAGATCTGGAAGTATAGAAACCACTTTTGGTTGAAGCGGATGGATTTGACAGATCAAAAATATGGTAAAAGGTGAGATTTAATTACTGTTGACGAACTGCTAGACAAGGCAGAGAAAGAAGCGGAGCAGTTCAATCTCCCGCGCCCTAACTTGGCGGTGGAAGAAACCTACGGTGGCGGCGGAGAGGATGATGTCCGCGGCCAGCGTGAGGACGGCGTCGAAGAAGTCACGATAGCTAAGCGTTTCGTCTCTGGTGTCGACGCGAGCTAGTGGAGGCGCTAGAGTTTGAGCGAGGTGGCGAGGTGGAAGAAAATATAATGACCGCGCGGTGTGGATATTTATAAGGTAGAGGGCTGCACAACGTAATTATGCAGGTGCCCCTGGCGGCTCACATCTGATGGACACGTGGTGTGCATGCAACTCATTGGAAGTTGTTCCATGTTCCCACGCACGCCTGGTTTGTCGGGTGGTCGTTCCGGCCTCTCCGGGATTCAGGCAAAAAATATATATCATTGAAAGCAGTTTTAAATGTGTGTCTCTGTATCTTCAACTGACAAGGATGCAGTGAAGACATTCGACAAGTTTCAACAGAACGCATATGACTTAGATAGATAGAGTTTGAGGAAGAAGCACAGAGGGGGTTATGGTCCGATCACATTCACTTAGTTCAGAAAAATGGCAAGTTTGAAGACATAGCTATAAGTGAATGCTGTAGAGGACAGAACACCATATGTATATATATCAAAAGACTAAGTCAACATTGCGAAGATAAACCATGAAGATAGATCAATGTTGAAGACAAACCAAATGCGAAGTTAATGCAATCATGATGCCAAAAGAAAGTCTTCGAGAAAGTTTGGTGGTGGCGTTACCCACCGTATAGGAAGTATTAGACCCAGACACGGCGCACAATTATCGTGGCGCTCCGAAGTCAAATTCCGCGTTAATGTATTCACACTTAGAGTGTATGTCTTCATTATTTGAATATATACGTTACTTTGTGTGCTGCACATCTAAGTCATCAACATGCATAAGCGTTAGGATGTGTGTCCAATCACAGGACATTTGAGGATTCTAAGATATTTAGATCACACCGCAACTTGCAAAACCTTTTCTCATCCAAGGGCTTTGTGAAGATATCTGCCAATTGCTCTTCAGTGTTGACGTGAATGATATCAATATCTTCCTTCATGACATGATCTCTGAGAAAGTGATGACGGATCTGAATGTGCTTTGTCTTCGAGTGTTGAACTGGGTTGTTGGCAATCTTGATGGCGCTTTCATTGTCGCGGTAGAGTGGAACATGCTTCAGGTGGATGCATAGTCCTTGAGAGTTTGCTTCATCCATAGAAGCTGAGCGCAGCAAGATCCAGTAGCAATGTATTCGGATTCTGCACTGGAGAGAGATACACAATTATGCTTCTTTGAAGACCAACAGACAAGAGATCGTCCAAGAAAGTGACATGTTCCTGATGTGGACTTGTGATCAACCTTGTCACCAGCATAATCAGCATCTAAGAATCCAACTATATCAAACTCTGAGCCCTTTGGATACCATAATCCTAGCGTTGGGGTGTAAGCCAAATATCGAAGAATTCGCTTCATAGCTAAGTGATGTGATTCCTTTGGTGCCGCTTGGAATCGGGCACACATGCAAATGCTAAGCATTATATCTGGCCTAGATGCACATAAGTAGAGTAAAGAACCAATCATGGAGTGGTATACCTTTTGGTCGAACTCTTTACCATTGTCGTCAGGGCCCAGATGAATTTTGGTTGGCATTGGCGTCGTGTACCCTTTGTAGTCTTGCATTCCAAACTTCTTCAGGCAATATTTGAGGTATTTTTCTTGTGATATAAAGATGCCATTACTCTGCTGACGGATTTGAATACCAAGGAAGAACTTTAGCTCACCCATCATTGACATCTGATATTGCTCTTGCATCATATGCCCAAATTCATCACTGTATCTCTTGTCAGTGCAGCCGAAGATAATGTCATCTACATAGATTTGGCATACAAACAGTTCGCCATCATATATCTTTGTGAAGAGTGTGGGATCTAGGGAACCAGGTTTGAAGCCTTTGCTCTTTAGGAAGTCTTTGAGTGTGTCATACCAAGCTCGAGGTGCTTGTTTGAGGCCAAACGGTGCCTTGTTGAGCTTGTATACCATGTCAGGACGCTTTGGGTCTTCAAAGCCAGGTGGTTTAGCAACATACACTTCTTCTTAAATTTTGCCGGTGAGAAAGGCACTCTTTACGTTCATTTGGTACAGAAGAATGTTGTTGTGGTTGGCATAGGCTAACAGAATGTGAATAGCTTCAAGCCTAGCCACAGGAGAAAACGTTTCATCAAAGTCCATCCCTTCAACTTGAGTATAACCTTGAGCGACAAGACGAGCCTTGTTTCTGACAACTTGACCATGCTCATCTTGTTTGTTGCGATATATCCATTTGGTGCTAATGATATTGTGCTTGCGAGGATTAGGATGCTTCACAAGCTCCCAAACATTGTTCAGCTCGAACTGTTGAAGCTCTTCTTGCATAGCTTGAATCCATTCAGGTTCCATGAAGGCTTCATCAAATTTCTTGGGTTCAGATATTGAGACAAATGCAAAGTGCCACAGAAATTTGCAAGTTGTGTTGCTCTTGAACGAGTGAGTGGTCCAGGTGCATTGATGCTATCAATTATCTTCTCAATCTGTACTTCGTTTGCAACACATGGATGGACTGGACGAAGATTTTTCTCTTGCTGATCATTGTCTTCATCTTCAGCATTGGCTTCAGGCTAAGTAGTGTCTTCGGGTTGATTACGTGCAGAAATGATGATTTCCTCTTCAGCCTGAGCCTCCGAAGGTATGATTTCTCAAGTACCCATAAGCTTGATAGATTCACTTGGTGTGGCTTCATCTAGCACATTTGGCAGGTACTCTCTTTGTGAGCCGTTAGTCTCATCGAACCGCACATCCATAGTTTCAACCACTTTATAGTGAAAGAGGTTGAAGACTCTGTAGGAGTGTGAATCCTTTCTGTAGCCAAGCATAAAACCTTCATGTGCTTTCAGTGCAAATTTTGAAGTGTGATGTGGATCCTTGATCTAGCACCTAGCACCGAATACTCTGAAATAGTTGACATTTGGCTTCTTACCAGTCAGGAGCTCATATGATGTCTTCTTTAGGAACTTGTGAAGATAAACACGGTTGATGACGTGGCATGCAGTATCAATAGCTTCAGGACAAAACTTCCTTGGGGTCTTGTACTCATCAAGCATCGTTCGTGCCATCTCAATGAGGGTTATGTTCTTGCGCTCCATGCTGCCATTCTACTGGGGTGTGTATGGAGCTGAGAACTCATGTGTGATGCCTAATGTATCAAGATATGTGTCAAGGCCGGTGTTCTTGAATTCAGTGTCATTGTCACTTCTGATGTGCTTGATCTTGATGCCATAGTTGGTCATGGCGTGATTGGCGAATCATCTGAAGACATCCTGCACTTCATTCTTTTAGAGAATTATGTGCACCCATGTAAATCTCGAGTAATCATCAACAATGACGAAGCCATAGAGGCAAGCAGTGGTAGTGGGGGTAGAGTAGTGAGTAGGGACAAATATGTCCATGTGAAGCAGCTCAAAGGGACGTGTCATTGTCATGATTATCTTCGAGGGATGCTTGGCCCTAGTCATCTTTCCAGCTTCGCAGGCACCGCACACATGATCCTTCTTGAACTTGACGCCCTTGATGCCTATGACATCCTTCTTCTTCGCGAGAGTGTACAGGTTCCTCATGCCCGCATGTCCTAGCCTCTAATGACAGAGCCAGCACTCTGATGCTTTTTCTAGAAGACATATGGCCAGTGCTACCTCTTGAGCACTGCGTTGGATTTCTCCGAAGAGGAAAGGATGATGCAGCAAAGTAGCGTAAGTATTTCCCTTAGTTTTTGAGAACCAAGGTATCAATCCAGTAGGAGGCTACGCTCGAGTCCCTCGTACCTACACAAAAATAATAGCTCAACGCAACCAACGTGCATAGGGGTTGTCAATCCCTTCACGGTCACTTACGAAAGTGAGATCTGATAGAGATGATAAATAATATTTTTGGTATTTTTGGTATAGAGATGCAAAGTAAAAAAGTAAAAGCAAGGCAATAATAAAGTTATGGAGATTGATATGATGAGAAAGAGACCCGGGGGCCATAGGTTTCACTAGTGGCTTCTCTCAAGAGCATAAGTATTCTACGGTGGGTGAACAAATTATTGTTGAGCAATTGACAGAATTAAGCATAGTTATGAGAATATCTAGGTATGATCATGTATATAGCCATCACGTCCGAGACAAGTAGACCGACTCCTGCCTGCATCTACTACTATTACTCCACTCATCGAGCGCTATCCAGCATGCATCTAGAGTATTAAGTTAAAAACAGAGTAACGCCTTAAGCAAGATGACATGATGTAGAGGGATAGTTTCATGCAATATGATAAAAACCCCATCTTGTTATCCTCGATGGCAACAATACAATACGTGCCTTGCTGCCCCTTCTGTCACTGGGAAAGGACACCGCAAGATCGAACCCAAAGCTAAGCACTTCTCCCATGGCAAGAACAACCAATCTAGTAGGCCAAACCAAACTGATAATTCGAATAGACTTGCAAAGATAACTAATCATACATAAAAGAATTCAGAGAAGATTCAAATATTATTCATAGATAGACTTGATCATAAACCCACAATTCATCGGTCTCAACAAACACACCGCAAAAAGAAGATTACATCAAATAGATCTCCACGAGAGAGGGGGAGAACTTTGTATTGAGATCCAAAAAGAGAGAACAAGCCATCTAGATACTAACTATGGACCCGTAGGTCTGAAGTAAACTACTCACAATTCATCAGAGGGGCTTGGATGATGATGTAGAAGCCCTCCGTGATCGATGCCCCCTCCAGCGGAGCTCCGGAACAGGTCCCAAGATGGGATCTTGTGGATACGGAAAGTTGCAGCAGTGGAATTAGGTTTTTGGCTCCGTCCTCGATCGTTTCGGGTACGTGGATATATATAGGAGGAAGAAGTATGTCGGTGGAGCTTCGAGGTGCCCACGAGGCAGGGGGCGCGCCCTAGGGGGCACCCTCCACCCTCGTGAACACCTTGTGGCTTTCTTGACCGGAGGGTCCAAGTCTCCTGGATCTTATCTGATGAGAAAATCACGTTTCCGAAGGTTTCATTCCATTTGGACTCCGTTTGATATTCCTTTTCTTTGAAACCCTAAAATAGGCAAAAAAATAGCAATTCTGGGTTGGGCCTCCGGTTAATAGGTTAGTCCCAAAAATAATATAAAAGTGGATAATAAAGCCCAATAATGTCTAAAACATTAGATAATATAGCATGGAGCAATCAAAAATTATAGATACGTTGGAGACGTATCAAGCATCCCCAAGCTTAATTCCTGCTTGTCCTCGAGTAGGTAAACGATAAAAACAGAATTTTTGATGCGGAGTGCTACTTGGCATAATTTTAATGTAATTCTTCTTAATTGTGGTATGAATATTCAGATCCGAAAGATTCAAGACAAAAGTTCATATTGACATAAAAATGATAATACTTCAAGCATACTAACTAAGCAATTATGTCTTCTCAAAATAACATGTCCAAAGAAAGTTCATCCCTACAAAATCATATAGTTTAGTCATGTTTCATTTTCGTCACACAAGAATGCTCTCATCATGCACAACCCCGATGAGAAGCCAAGCAATTGTTTCATACTTCAGTAATCTCAAACCTATAAACTTTCACACAATATATGAGCGCGAGCCATGGACATAGCACTATGGGTGGAATAGAATATAATGAAGGGGTTATGTGGAGAAGACAAAAAGGAGAAAGTCTCACATCAACGAGGCTAATCAATGGGCTATGGAGATGCCCACCGATAGATGTTAATGCAAGGAGTAGGGATTGCCATGCAACGGATGCACTAAAGCTATAAATGTATGAAAGCTCAACAAAAGAAACTAGTGGGTGTGCATCCAACTTGCTTGCTCATGAAGACCTATGGCAATTTTTGAGGAAGCCCATCATTGGAATATACAAGCCAAGTTCTATAATAAAAAATTCCCACTAGTATATGAAAGTGATAACATGAGAGACTCTCTACTATGAAGATCATGGTGCTACTTTGAAGCACAAGTGTGGTAAAAGGATAGTAACATTGTCCCTTCTCTCTTTTTTCTCTCATTTTTTTGGGGCCTTTTCTTTTTTATGGCCTTTCTCTCTTTTTTGGGGCCTTCTCTTTTTTTGGGCCTTCTCTTTTTTTATGGCCTTCCCTTTGTTTATTCCTCACTTGGGACAATGCTCTAATAATGATGATCATCACACTTCTATTTATTTACAACTCGATACTAGAACACAGATGACTCTATATGAATGCCTCCGGCGGTGTACCGGGATATGCAATGAACCAAGAGTGACATGTATGAAAGAATTATGAACGGTGGCTTTGCCACAAATACTATGTCAACTACATGATCATGCTAAGCAATATGACAATGATGAATGTGTCATGATGAATGGAATGATGGAAAGTTGCATGGCAATATATCTCGGAATGGCTATGGAAATGCCATAATAGGTAGGTATGGTGGCTGTTTTGAGGAAGATATAAGGAGGTTTACGTGTGAAAGAGCGTATCATATCATGGGTTTTGGATGCACCGACGAAGTTTGCGCCAACTCTCAATGTGAGAAAGGGCAATGCACGGTACCGAAGAGGCTAGCAAGGATGGAAGGGTGAGAGTGTGTATAATCCATGGACTCAACATTAGTCATAAAGAACTCACATACTTATTGCAAAAATCTACAAGTCATCAAAAACCTCGGCACTACGCGCATGCTCCTAGGGGGATAGATTGGTAGGAAAAGACCATCGCTCGTCCCCGACCGCCACTCATAAGGAAGATAATCAAATAACACCTCATGTTTCAAATTTTTTGCATAACTTTACCATACGTGCATGCTACAGGACTTGCCAACTTCAACACAAGTACTTCTCAATTTCACAACTACTCAACTAGCATGACTTTTATATTATTACCTCCATATCTCAAAACAATCATCAAGCATCAAACTTTTCTTAGTATTCAACATACTCATACGAAAGTTTTATTATTAATCTTGCATACCAAGCATATTAGGATTTTAAGCAAATTACCATGCTATTAAGACTCTCAAAATAATCTAAGTGAAGCATGAGAGATAAATAATTTCTATAAAACAAATCCACCACCGTGCTCTAAAAGATATAAGTGAAGCACTGGAGCAAAACTATAAAGCTCAAAAGATATAAGTGAAGCACATAGAGTATTCTATCAAATTCCAAATCATGTATGGCTCTCTCAAAAGGTGTGTACAGCAAGGATTATTGTGGTAGAATAACAAGCAAATACTCAAATCATAAAATACACTCCAAGCAAAACACATATCATGTGGTGAATAAAAATATAGCTCCAAGTAAAGTTACCGATAGAAGTAGACGAAAGAGGGGATGCCTTCCAGGGCATCCCCAAGCTTTGGCTTTTAGGTGTCCTAAGATTATCTTGGGGGTGCCATGGGCATCCCCAAGCTTAGTCTCTTGCCACTCCTTGCTCCATGATCCATCAAATCTTTACCCAAAACTTGAAAACTTCACAACACAAAACTCAAAGTAGAAAATCTCGTGAGCTCCGTTAGCGAAAGAAAACAAAAGACCACTTCAAGGTACTGTAATGAACTCATTATTTATTTACATTGGTGTTAAACCTACTGTATTCCAACTTCTATATGGATTATAAACTATTTTACTAGCCATAGATTCATCAAAATAAGCAATCAACACACGAAAAACAGAATCTGTCAAAAACAGAACAGTCTGTAGTAATCTGTAGCTAGCGCAAGATCTGGAACCCCAAAAATTCTAAAATAAATTGATGGACGTGAGAAATTTATCTATTAATCATCTTCAAAAATAATTAACTAAATATCAATTTCCAAATAAAAATGACAGCAGTTCTCGTGAGCACTAAAGTTTTTGTTTTTTACAGCAAGTTCAATAAGACTTTCCCCAAGTCTTCCCAACGGTTCTACTTGGCACAAACACTAATTAAACACAAAAAACACAACCAAAACAAAGGCTAGAAAATTTATTTATTACTAAACAGGAGCAAAAAGCAAGGAATAAAAATAAAATTGGGTTGCCTCCCAACAAGCGCTATCGTTTAACGCCCATAGCTAGGCATAACAAGCAAGAACAGATCTAGGTATTGCCATCTTTGGTAGGCAATCCATAAGTGGCTCTCATGATAGATTCATATGGTAATTTTATTTTATTTCTAGGAAAGTGTTCCATGCCCTTTTTAATGGAAATTGGAATCTAATACTCCCTTCCTTCATATCAATAATTGCACCAACCGTTCTAAGGAAAGGTCTACCAAGAATAATAGGGCAAGAAGGATTGCAATCTATATCAAGAACGATAAAATATATGGGCACATAATTCCTATTTGCAACAATAAGAACATCATTAATTCTTCCCATAGGTTTCTTAATAGTGGGATCCGCAAGATGCAAGTTTAGAGAGCAATCATCAAAATCACGAAAATCTAGCAACATCTAGGGTTTTAATTTCTTCAATCCATAAGATGCAAGTTTAGCACGGATTGAAACAAGGAAATACAATCAATTAAATAGAAATTTTCATAATTAAATTCCTTGAAATCCATAATAGTGGGTTTAGCAACATCTAGGGTTTTAATTTCTTCAATCCCACTTTTATCAAATTTAGCATCAAGATCAAAAGATTCAGAATTATTGGAACGCCTTCTAGGTAAAGGTGGATCATATTCAGTCCCATCATTATCAAGATTCATATTGCAAAACAAAGATTTAATAGGGGACACATCAATAACTTTTAGATCTTCATCATTATTTTCATAAGAACTAGAAGACCATGCTTTTATAAAGGCATCTTTGTTAGCACGCATCCTAGCGGTTCTTTCTTTGCACTCGTCAATGGAAATTCTCATGGATTTGAGAGACTCATTGATATCATGCTTAGGTGGAATAGATCTAAGTTTCAAAGAATCAACATCAAGAGCAATTCTATCAACGTTCCTAGCCAAATCACCAATCTTAAGCAATTTTGCTTCAATCATAGCATTAAAATTCTTTTGCGAAGAAATAAATTATTTAATATTAGATTCAAAATCATAGGGCATCTTATTATAATTTCCATAAGAATTGTTGTATGAATTACCATAATTATTAGAGGGACTACTAGTATAAGGCCTAGGATTGAAATTTCCTCTATACGCGTTGTTACCAAAATTGTTCCTACCAACAAAATTCACATCCATAGATTCATTATTATTCTCAATCAAAGTAGACAAGGGCACATCATTAGGATCAGAAGAAACACTCTTATTAGCAAATAATTTCATAAGTTCATCCATCTTTCCACTCAAAACATTAATTTCTTCTATCGCATGCACCTTCTTAGTAGATCTTTCAGTATGCCATTGAGAATAATTAACCATAATATTATCTAGGAGTTTAGTAGCTTCTCCTAAAGTGATTTCCATAAAAGTGCCTCCCGCGGCCGAATCTAAAAGATTTCTAGAAGCAAAATTCAATCCGGCATAAAAATTCTGAACAATCATCCACAAATTTAAACCATGAGTAGGGCAATTACGTATCATTAATTTCATTCTCTCCCAAGCTTGTGCAACATGTTCATGATCAAGTTGTTTAAAATTCATAATATTGTTTCTAAGAGAGATGATCTTAGCGGGAGGAAAATACTTAGAGATAAAAGCATCTTTGCACTTGTTCCATGAATCAATTCTATTTTTAGGCGAAGATGAAAACCAAGCTTTAGCACGATCTCTAAGCGAAAAAGGAAATAGCTTCAATTTAACAATATCATTATAGACATCTTTCTTCTTTTGCATGTCACACAAATCAACGAAGCTATTAAGATGGGTAGTGGCATCTTCACTAGGAAGGCCGGAGAATGGATCTTTCATGACAAGATTCAGCAAAGCAGTATTAATTTCACAAGATTCAGCATCGGTAAGAGGAGCAATCGGAGTGCTAAGGAAATAAATATTGTTGGTATTGGTGAAGTCACACAATTTAGTATTATCTTGAGCCATCGCGACAAACAAGCAATCCAACACACGAGCAAACAAAAAGCAAACGGGCAAAAGAGGCAAATAGAGAGAGAGAGGGAGGATAGAGAGAGAGGGCGAATAAAACGGCAAGGGTGAAGTGGGGGAGAGGAAAACGAGAGGCAAATGGCAAATAATGTAATGCGGGAGATAGGGATTGCGATGGGTACTTGGTATGTTGACTTTTGCGCAGACTCCCCGGCAACGGCGCCAGAAATCCTTCTTGCTACCTCTTGAGCACTGCGTTGGATTTCCCCGAAGAGGAAGGGATGATGTAGCAAAGTAGCGAAAGTATTTCCCTCAGTTTTTGAGAACCAAGGTATCAATCCAGTAGGAGGCTACGCTCGAGTCCCTCGTACCTACACAAAAACAATAGCTCAACGCAACCAATGCGCTTAGGGGTTGTCAATCCCTTCACGGTCACTTACGAAAGTGAGATCTGATAGAGATGATAAATAATTTTTTTGGTATTTTTGGTATAGAGATGCAAAGTAAAAAAGTAAAAGCAAAGTAAAAGCAAGGCAATAATAAAGTGATGGAGATTGATATGATGAGAAATCGACCCGGGGGCCATAGGTTTCACTAGTGGCTTCTCTCAAGAGCATAAGTATTCTACGGTGGGTGAACAAATTACTATTGAGCAATTGACAGAATTGAGCATAGTTATGAGAATATCTAGGTATGATCATGTATATAGGCATCACGTCCGAGACAAGTAGACCGAAATGATTCTGCATCTACTACTGTTACTCCACTCATCGACCGCTATCCAGCATGCATCTAGAGTATTAAGTTAAAAACAGAGTAATGCCTTAAGCAAGATGACATGATGTAGAGGGATAGTTTCATGCAATATGATAAAACCCCATCTTGTTATCCTCGATGGCAACAATACAATACGTGCCTTGCTGCCCCTTCTGTCACTGGGAAAGGACACTGCAAGATCAAACCCAAAGCTAAGCACTTCTCCCATGGCAAGAACAACCAATCTAGTAGGCCAAACCAAACTGATAATTTGAAGAGACTTGCAAAGATAACCAATCATACATAAAAGAATTCAGAGAAGATTCAAATATTATTAATAGATAGACTTGATCATAAACCCACAATTCATCGGTCTCAACAAACACACCGCAAAAAGAAGATTACATCAAATAGATCTCCACGAGAGAGGGGGAGAACTTTGTATTGAGATCCAAAAAGAGAGAAGAAGCCATCTAGCTACTAACTATGGACCCGTAGGTCTAAAGTAAACTACTCACAATTCATCGGAGGGGCTTGGATGATGATGTAGAAGCCCTCTGTGATTGATGCCCCGTCCGGCGGAGCTCCGGAACAGGCCCCAAGATGGGATCTCGTGGATACAGAAAGTTGCGGCGTTGGAATTAGGTTTTTGGCTCCGTCCCCGATCGTTTGGGGGTACGTGGATATATATAGGAGGAAGAAGTACGTCGGTGGAGCTTCGAGGGGCCCACGAGGAAGGGGCCGCGCCCTAGGGGGGCGCCCCCCACCCTCGTGACCACCTCGTGGCTTTCTTGACGGAGGGTCCAAGTCTCCTGGATCTTATCTGATGAGAAAATCATGGTTCCGAAGGTTTCATTCCGTTTGGACTCCGTTTGATATTCCTTTTCTTCGAAACCCTAAAACAGGCAAAAAAACAGCAATTCTGGGTTGGGCCGCCAGTTAATAGGTTAGTCCAAAAAATAATATAAAAGTGGATAATAAAGCCCAATAATGTCTAAAACAGTAGATAATATATCATGGAGCAATCAAAAATTATAGATACGTTGGAGACGTATCAGCCAGCTGTGGTCCTGCGGAGAAATCTACCATATACATATCGTCCTTTCGATATCCTTCGAAGACTAGAGATTTGTTAGATTCCATAAGCACAAGGCAACGATGTTTTACAAATATCACAATCATGTTTAGGTCACAAAGCATTGAGACAGACATTAAGTTGAAACCAAGGGATTCAACAAGCATGACTTTATCCATGTGCTGATCCCCTGAGATTGCAACTCTACCTAGTCCCAGTACTTTGCTTTTACCAGTGTCAGCAAATGTGATGTGACTCTTGTCAGATGAACGTAGGGCTGAATCCATAAGAAGACTTCGATCACCAGTCATGTGGTTAGTGCATCCACTATCCATGATCCACTCAGAATCCTTCGGTGTCGTATCCTACAGTGCAGTTGGGGGGATAGGCTTCACCAAGAGAAGTGTGAAGCATAAATATTTGACGAACAAGTATATTATCAAAGTTCAAATCCTGGTTAGGGTAGATAGGATTTTTGTCAAGAAATCGTGGGACGAAATACATAGTAAGACCATTTTGGCATTTTATCTTGCGTTCCACAAGATGTTTTAGGTCCCAGCATAAGCATCAGAAGCTTTTGAATTTCAGCTGGAGACCATTCCCTGCAAAAAGAGTGTTAATTCTTCTTAACCACACACATCTTAAGGGGTGGCTTAGAAGCAATGAGTCTAAGTGTAGCATCTGAGAATTTAGGCTTTGGAGCCCTAGCAATTAGCCTTGCAGGAGGTGAATGATACTCATAAGAATAAGCAGAATAGTTCTTGGTCTTATGAACATACCAGTTTGATGAAACACGCTCATACTCATACGTCTGAGTATGGTTTCCCTGCAAAACATTTGCGTTAGGGTGACTCTGATGAGTCCACTTTCTGTATGAAGCCTTTGGACCATATGAAGCCTTTGGTATGGGGTTTGTCTTCTTCCCAGGTAGTTTCATGATGACATTCACACGAAGCTTCTCAAGACAACTTTTGGGCACCCAGATCTTCTTTAGAGGTGGCCCATTCCTGCAGTTAGTATTAATATACCTGGCAAACACTTCACCATTCTAATTCTTAAACAATTTATAGTTTGCATCAAAGGATTCATCAATGATTATCAGGTTAGCACAAGTGAAGCCAGATAAGGTAGATGGATCCGCTGAAGGTCCCTTTGCAGCAACCCATGTGGTTGTGGGGTACTGCTTAGACTTCCAGTATGAACCATCAACGTTCATTTTCCTCTCGAACCCAATGATACGTCTCCGTCGTATCTACTTTTCCATACACTTTTGCCATTGTTTTGGACTCTAACTTGCATGATTTGAATCGAACTAACCCGGACTGACGCTGTTTTCAGCAGAATTGCCATGGTGTTATTTATGTGCAGAAACAGAAGTTCTCGAAATGACCTGAAACTCCATGGAGATTATTTTTGGAAATAATAAAAATACTGGCAAAGAATCAAGGCCAGAGGGGCCACACCCTAGCCACGAGGGTGGGGACGCGCCTGCCCCCCTAGGCGCGCCCCCCTACCTCGTGGGCCCCCTGGAGCTCCACCGACCTCAACTCCAACTCCATATATTCGTGTTCGGGGAGAAAAAATCAAGGAGAAGGATTCATCGCATTTTATGATACGGAGCCGCCGCCAAGCCCTAAACTCTCTCGGGAGGGCTGATCTGGAGTCCGTGCGGGGCTCCGGAGAGGGGAATCCGTCACCATCGTCATCATCAACCATCCTCCATCACCAATTTCATGATGCTCACCGCCGTGCGTGAGTAATTCCATCGTAGGCTTGCTGGACGGTCATGGGTTGGATGAGATTTATCATGTAATCGAGTTAGTTTTGTTAGGGTTTGATCCCTAGTATCCACTATGTCCTGAGATTGATGTTGCTATGACTTTGCTTTGCTTAATGCTTGTCACTAGGGCCCGAGTGCCATGATTTCAGATCTGAACCTATTATGTTTTCATGAATATATGTGAGTTCTTGATCCTATCTTGCAAGTCTATAGTCAGCTACTATGTGTTATGATCCGGCAACCCCGAAGTGACAATAGTTGGGACCACTCCCAGTTATGGCCGTAGTTTGAGGAGTTCATGTATTCACTATGTGTTAATGCTTTGGTCCGGTACTCTATTAAAAGGAGGCCTTAATATCCCTTAGTTTCCGCTAGGACCCCGCTGCCACGGGAGGGTAGGACAAAAGATGTCATGCAAGTTCTTTTCCATAAGCATGTATGACTATATTCGGAATACATGCCTACATTACATTGATGAATTGGAGCTAGTTCTGTGTCACCCTAGGTTATGACTGTTACATGATGAACCACATCCGGCATAATTCTCTATCACCGATCCAATGCCTATGAGCTTTTCACATATTGTTCTTCGCTTATTTACTTTTCCGTTTCTATTGTTATCATCACTACAAAATACCAAAAATATTACTTTTGCTACCGTTACCACTACTACCATATTACTTTGCTACTAAACACTTGTTGTAGATATTAAGTTTCCAGGTGTCGTCGAATTGACAACTCGGCTGCTAATACTTGAGAATATTCTTTGGCTCCCCTTGTGTCGAATCAATAAATTTTGGTTGAATACTCTACCCTCAAAAACTGTTGCGATCCCCTATACTTGTGGGTTATCAAGCCTTTTTTTGGCGCCGTTGCCGGGGAGCATAGCTCTATTCTTTGAGTCACTTGGGATTTATATCTTCTGGTCACTATGAAGAACTTGAAGGACGTGAAAACGGAAATCTATCCCTCAACTATGAGGGGAGGTAAGGAACTGCCATCTAGCTCTGCACTTGATTCACCTTCTGTTTTGAGTAAGTTTGCGACACCTAAACCTGCTTCTGCTATTAATTCTGATATGTCGCATATTATTGATGATGCCACTTCTGCTATGCATGATACTTATGATGAAACTACTTCTATGCTTGATACTACTGTGCCACTTGGTGAATTTCTTGATGAACAACTTGCTAGGGCTGGAGAGAATGGAATTATTGAAACTGATAATATTGATGAAAGTGATGATGAAGGCTCTCCTAATAAATATGAATTGCCTATTGTGCCTAAGGGCTATGTTATGGATGAAGAAACTAAAAGAGACTTTCTTGCATGCAATGATAGAAGTGATCTTAAGAAATTATTAGCTAAGCTTAAACAAAAAACTCTGAATGCTAGAATGAAATATGATCCTGCTTATGCTACTTCACCTATCTTTGTTACTGATAAGGATTATGAATTCTCTATTGATCCTGATATAATTACTTTGGTTGAATCTGATCCTTTTTATGGCTATGAATCTAAAACTGTTGTGGCACATCTTACTAAATTAAATGATATAGCCACCCTGTTCATTAATGATGAGAGAACTCGCTACTTTTATATCCTTAAAATATTTCTGTTCTCATTAAAGGGTGATGCTAAGATATGGTTTAATTCACTTGATCCTGGTTGTGTGCGTAGTCCCCAAGATATGATTTATTACTTCTCTGCTAAATATTTCCCTGCTCATAAGAAACAAGCTGCCTTAAGGGATATATATAATTTTGTGCAAATTGAAGAAGAGAGTCTCCCACAAGCTTGGGGGAGGCTTCTCCAATTACTTAATGCTTTCCCTGATCATCCTCTTAAGAAAAATGAAATACTTGATATCTTTTATAATGGACTAACCGATGCTTCCAGAGACCACCTAGATAGTTGTGTTGGTTCTATTTTCAGGGAAAGAACACTGGATGAAGCTAAAATTCTATTGAATAATATGTTGACAAATGAAAATAATTGGACACTTCCTGAGCCAGCTCCTAAGCCTATTCCTAAGCCAACTCCGAAGAAAAGGGGTATTCTATTTCTCAGTCCTGAAGATATGCAAGAGGCAAAGAAATCTATGAAGGAAAAAGGTATTAAAGCTGAAGATGTCAAAAATTTACCTCCTATTGAAGAAATACATGGTCTTAATTTACCGCCTGTTGAAGAAATGCATGGTCTTGATAACCCGACACAAGTAGTAAAGGTAAATTCTCTCTATAGATATGATAAAGCTGAAATCCCATTTACTAAGTTTGCTAGCCCATGCTTGCATGAGTTTGATGACTTTATGGTTAAACAAGAAAGCTTCTATGCTTATTTTGGTAGAGAATTAAAACGCGATGCTGATATGCTTGAACACTTGGGTGATTATATGGCTAATGTTAAAGGTGAACTTAAACTTATTAGTAAAAATGCTTCTATGGTTACCACTCAAGTAGAACAAGTACTCAAAGCTCAAAATGATTTGCTCAATGAATTGAATAGTAAGAAAAATGATAATGCTATTAGAATTATGACTAGAGGTGGTAAAATGACTCGGGAACCTTTGTATCCTGAGGGACATCCTAAGAGAATTGAGCAAGATTCTCAGAGAAATATTATTGATGCACCTAGTCCTTCTAAATGGAAGAAAAAGAAAAATGACAGGACTTTGCATGCTTCCAGTGAACCTGTTGTAGACACACCTGAGAATCCCAATGATATTTCTATTTCTGATGCTGAAACACAATCTGGTAACGAACATGAAACTAGTGATAATGTTAATAATGATGTTCATATTGATGCACAACCTAGTAATGACAATGATGTAGAGATTGAACCTGCTGTTGATCTTGATAACCCACAATCAAAGAATCAACGTTATGATAAAAGAGACTTTTTTGCTAGGAAATACGGTAAGGAAAGAGAGCCTTGGGTTCAGAAACCCATGCCTTTTCCTCCTAAGCCATCCAAGAAAAGGGATGATGAGGATTTTGAGCGCTTTGATGAAATGATTAGACCTATCTTTTTGCGTATGCATTTGACTGATATGCTTAAAATGAATCCTTATGCTAAGTACATGAAAGATATTGTTACTAATAAAAGAAAGATACCGGAAGCTGAAATTTCCACCATGCTTGCTAATTATACTTTTAAGGGTGGAATACCAAAGAAACTTGGAGATCCCGGAGTACCAACTATACCATGATCCATTAAAAGAAACTATGTTAAAACTGCTTTATGTGATCTTGGAGCCGGTGTTAGTGTTATGCCTCTCTCTTTATATCGTAGACTTGATTTGAATAAGTTGATACCTACTGAAATATCTTTGCAAATGGCTGATAAATCAACTGCTATACCTGTCGGTATTTGTGAGGATGTGCCTGTTGTGGTTGCAAACGTTACTATTTTAACGAACTTTGTTATTCTTGATATACCCAAGGACGATAGTATGTCTATTATTCTTGGAAGACCCTTTTTGAATACTACAGGGGGCATTATTGATTGCAACAAACGCAATGTCACTTTTCATGTTAATGGTAATGAGCATACCGTACACTTTCCGAGGAAACAACCTCAAGTCCACAATATAAATTCTATTGGAAAAATTGTTGGAAATATGCCCTAGAGGCAATAATAAAAGCATTATTATTATATTTCTTTGTTCATGATAATTGTCTTTATTCATGCTAATAACTGTATTATCCGGAAATCGTAATACACGTGTGAATACATAGACCATAATATGTCCCTAGTAAGCCTCTAGTTGACTAGCTCGTTGATCAACAAATAGTCATGATTTCCTGGCTATGGACATTGGATGTCATTGATAACGGGATCACATCATTAGGAGAATGATGTGATGGACAAGACCCAATCCTAAGCATAGTACAAATATCGTGTAGTTCGTTTGCTAGAGCTTTTCCAATGTCAAGTATCTTTTCCTTTGACCATGAGATCGTGTAACTCCCGGATACCGTAGGAGTGCTTTGGGTGTATCAAACGTCACAACGTAACTGGGTGACTATAAAGGTGCATTATAGGTATCTCCGAAAGTGTCTGTTGGGTTGACACGGATCGAGACTGGGATTTGTCACTCTGGATAACGGAGAGGTATCACTGGGCCCACTCGGTAATGCATCATCATTATGAGCTCAAGGTGACCAAGTGGTTGATCACGGGATCATGCATTATGGTACGAGTAAAGTGACTTGCCGGTAACGAGACTGAACAAGGTATTGGGATACCGACGATCGAGTCTCGGGCAAGTAACATACCGATTGACAAAGGGAATTGTATACGGGGTTGATTAATCCTCGACATCGTGGTTCATCCGATGAGATCATCGTGGAGCATGTGGGAGCCATCATGGGTATCCAGATCCCGCTGTTGGTTATTGACCGGAGAGTCGTCTCGGTCATGTCTGCTTGTCTCCCGAACCCGTAGGGTCTACACACTTAAGGTTCGGTGATGCTTGGGTTATGAAGATATGAATATGCAGTAACCCGAATGTTGTTCGGAGTCCCGGATGAGATCCCGGACGTCACGAGGAGTTCCGGAATGGTCCGGAGGTAAAGAATTATATATAGGAAGTGCTGTTTCGGCCATCGGGACAAGTTTCGGGGTTATCGGTATTGTACCAGGACCACCGGAGGGGTCCCGGGGGCCCACCGGGTGGGGCCACCTGTCCCGGGGGGGCACATGGGCTGTAGGGGGTGCGCCTTGGCCTTAATGGGCCAAGGGCACCAGCCCTACTAGGCCCATGCGCCTAGGGTTTCCACCACGGAGGAGTCCAAGTGGTGGAAGGCACCCCGAGGTGCCTTGGGGGGGAGGGAAACCCTCCCCTGGACGCCGCACCTAGGAGATTGGATCTCCTAGGCTGCGCACCACCCCCCCTTGGCCCTCCTATATATATATAGTGGGGGAGAGGAGGGATTTCATACCTCAGCCTTTGGTGCTTCCTCTCTCCCCGTTACGTCTCTCTCTCGTAGTATAGGCGAAGCCCTGCTACTGTGACGCCCTGCATTCACCACCACGCCGTCGTGCTGCTGGATCTTCATCAACCTCTCTTCCCCCCTTGCTGGATCAATAAAGGAGGAGACGTCATCCGTTCCGTACGTGTGTTGAACGCGGAGGCACCGTCCGTTCGGTGCTAAGATCATCGGTGATTTGAATCACGTCGTGTTCGACTACATCATCCCCGTTCTTTGAACGCTTCCGCTCGCGATCTACAAGGTACGTAGATGCATCTAATCACTCGTTGCTAGATGAACTCCTAGATGGATCTTGGTGAAACGAGTAGGAAAATTTTTGTTTTCTGCAACGTTCCCCAACAAAAATTCCATCGATTATTTTTGGAGGTTTTGAATTTCCTCTTCCTACTGTCAAGAAGAAATATGATATTCATATTGTTGGGGATGTGCATATCCCCATTGAGGTGACCTAGTGTTATTCGAAAATTCTCCGGTTCCATGTTATTCGGAATGAGTTTGTTAACAAGACTTGATCAACCTTGTTAGTGGATTCCTTTTGATGAGCATGAGATGGATGAATTTAGAAAACACAACTCTCTGTACCCTCTTTTTACTTTCTGTTATTTATATTAAATAAAGCAAAAATAGCAATTTATGTTTGTTTTCTGAATTATCCATGCAATAAAAATACCCCGAAAATAAAAGTTCTCCAAATGCCCTGAAAATTAAATATGATTTTTTCTGCAATATTTGAGAATATCTGGCACTGAGAACACAGCAGGGGGAGCAAGCACCTGGCCATGAGGGCCCACGGTGCGCCCACCCCACCTGGGCATGCCCCCTGCCTCATGGGCCCATGGTGGCTCCCCTCCACTTATTCCTGCACCCACACACTTCTTCTTCCTCCCAAAAAAATCACCATCTAGCTCAAGCACGAGTTCTAGCTCATTTTGCTGCGATTTTCGATCTCCTTGCTCAAAGCACCTCTCACAAAACTGCTTTGGGGGATTGTTCCTTAGTATGTGACTCCTCCATTGGTCCAATTAGTTTTTGTTCTAGTGCTTTATTCATTGCAAATTTGTGTTGCCTAGGTGACCATGTTCTTGAGCTTGCATGTCAAATTTATATGGTTCCAAGTAGTTCTAATGCATGATATAGGCTCTAGGCACTTGTAGGAGTAGTTGCTATCAATTTTGTTGAGTTTGGTTCACTTTTATTTGAAGTTACTAAAAATTTCAGAAACTTTTCAGAAGGAGAAATATGTTTAGGAAAATATACCAAGGTGGTCCTTCAAGGAAGCAAGGACCCAGGCTTGCAATGCGTGATGTTGATGATGAACCACCAAGGGACGCCCCAGTGCGGCCTTGTGAATGGCCTTGAGAGGACTTCATGGATCGAGCAGGAATTAAGGAAGAATTTAACGCATATTTGCGTAACGCTGATCTTGTGAGCTTCGAGGCAGAAAAGTGCCGTCGGTACCACTATCTCACTAGTTCCTTTGTGAGGAAGCTTTGAATTTTCATCACGCAATTCTCAAACTATCCTGTTTGATCTCTATGAAAATTCTTATACTATGGACTTAGAGGATTTTACCATTGCTTGCAAACTTCCACAATGGGGTAGTGCTAGTGAACCTCGCAAATCTGAATTTAGATATTTTCTTGCTAATATAACTGTGGGGGAATCTAGAGATATAGCACAAGCTACCATAGGGAGCCTTCATTTTCCTGCTATACATTATTTTGCTCTCTTCATAGGTAGGTGCATAAATGGTAAGGATGAAGCATGTCACATGTGTGTCCCTGACCTCAGTATTCTTAGGAGTGCTGTGTTAGGAGATAAATCTTATAATTTGGGAGCCATTGTTGCACGTAGGTTGCATCATAATAGATTTAATGGAGATTTCTTTGGTGGAATTTATGCAACTCATATAGCTAATTTTCTTGGTATAACCATACGTGAGGATGATATTGAGTTGCCTCCTGCTTACTTGGATTATGAGGCTATGGTTCGTCATCATTTTGTTGAGAGGAACGATCTGTTCCTCCAGTATCGACTAATCTTTGACAGACGACGCACCTATCACATCGCTCTCCCTGCTTCTACTTTCTTTGACTTTCAGGCAAAAGGAAGATTGTCGGTGTCAAAACCGGCGGATCTCTGGTAGGGGGTCCCGAACTGTGCGTCTAAGGCGGATGGTAACGGGAGACAGGGGACACGATGTTTTACCCAGGTTCGGGCCCTCTTGATGGAGGTAAAACCCTATGTCCTGCTTGATTTATTCTTGATGATATGAGTATTACAAGAGTTGATCTACCACGAGATCGGAGAGGCTAAACCCTAGAAGCTAGCTTATGGTATGATTGTATGTTGTCCTACAGACTAAAACCCTCCGGTTTATATAGACACCAGAGGGGGCTAGGGTTACACAAGGTCGGTTACAAAGGAGGAGATATCCATATCCGTACTGCCTAGCTTGCCTTCCACGCCAAGTAGAGTCCCATCCAGACACGGGAAGAAGTCTTCAATCTTGTATCTTCATAGTCCAACAGTCCGGCCAAAGGATATAGTCCGGCTGTCCGGAGACCCCCTAATTCAGGACTCCCTCAGTAGCCCCCGAACTAGGCTTCAATGACGATGAGTCCGGCGCGCAGTGTTGTCTTTGGCATTGCAAGGCGGGTTCCTCCTCCGGATACACCACAGAAGAGTTTGAATAAAAGGATAGTGTTCGATCCTGCAAAATAAGTTCGACATACCACCGTAGAGGGAATAATATTTCCACAAATCTAATCTGCTAACACGCTTTGGCAACATGACATCATGCCATGGCTCGGTGGTTATTCGAACCATTTTTCTTTAACTAGCCCCGCACATAACACGAGGCACTTTCTTGACACGTCTTGTCAAAGCAGAGAGCGTGTCCCCCTTATTACGGGATTCTCATCAATACGAGCATGGGTAACCCAACCGCGCCTAGGACTCCTAGATTTTAGGCAAGTCCCAAACGGCCACGAGGAGGACGCTTGATATTCACCCTCTTTATAAAGGGACAAGGCTTTTACTTTTTTCCTCCATGCTCAATCGAATCCTTCCCCCGCCTTGAGTTCTAACACCCAAAGCCCAGGTCAGGTGCTTCGGACCTTCAATCATGTCCGGATCCAGCCTCCAGGGCCGGTGGATGCCCTCCTCCGTCATGGAAGAGGATATCAAGAAGTTGAGGGAGGCAAGATACCTGACCGCCGAAGTTTCGCATCGGCTGCCTGCCCGAGGGCAGGTCGTCCCTACTCCTGAACCCAATGAAGACGTCGTGTTCATCTCCCACTTCCTCCGAGGACTAGGCCTCACTCTGGATCCTTTCGTTAGGGGTTTGATGTTCTATTACGGGCTAGATTTTTACGATCTGACCCCGGATTCCTTTCTTCACATCTCGTCATTCATTGTCATATGTGAGGCCTTCCTCCGCATTACCCCTCACTTCGGCCTGTGGCTTAAGACCTTTGATGTGAAGCCGAAGATGGTCGAGGGGCAGCATGCAGCGTGCGGAGGCGCATTAATAAGCAAGATCGCTGGAGCTCCATGGCCAAAGGGTTCCTTTCCAGAGGCGTCCGGATTATGGCAACGGGAGTGGTTTTACATCACAGCTCCCAGAAGTGCCAAGTGGGTGGCTTCCCCCGCCTTTCGCTCGGGCCCTCCACAACAACTGATGTCATGGATCAGCAGGGGGCTGAGCTGGGTCCAGCCAAGGATGTGCCCATACTGCAGAACCGCATCCGAGATCTCTTTGAGGGAGATTTTAGTTTGATCATGGTAGTGCAAGTCATGCTGGTTCGTCGAGTCCAGCCTTGCAAACGCCGGCCCCTCCGCTTGTGGGAATTCAACCTAGAAGGACCGCGCGCTATTCACAATTTCCTCGGCCTGACGCATGAGGAGATGTACAAGTCATTCTTCGGACCCCAAATAGAGTGTCCGGACACCACCGAGGACGTGGGCTTGAGCAGCAACCACACTGCGGCCCAAGTAAGTAACCCTCTAGTCGAACACACTATCTTTCATTTATCACGACATCATTCTGAAGAATCGCTCTTTGACCAGGACTAGATAACAAAGGCGAAGATGATCCGGTGTTCGGCCCCCCTTCCCGAAGGCCTGGACAATCCGGTGCTGGAAAAGATGCTCGAGCCAGCACCTTGCTCGGTGCCCCCAAAGGAAGATGAAGGGGGGAATAAAGAGGGCAAAAGCAGGCCTCCACCGCTACCTATTCCAACCGAGGGAACGAGCGCCTCAGTGAGGGAGGATAACCAAGGGGAGGAATCTAACATTCCCTCTCCCCGGGGGGAGGAAGAGGACTACCTCTGAAGATCCGGAAACCAAGGTTTTCAAACGGGAGAAGAAAACTCCACCAGAGGGTCCTGCCTCGGAGGGTGCTCTTGCCGCACAAAGTCCGTGCGGGGATCAGCCCTCTAACGAGTTGTAAGTAATCAAAAAGTACTTAATAGTGAAGATATACTACCTTACTTCTGAGGAAAATAACCGAAGCATTTATCTTGCAGTTCGGATCTAAGCCCTTCTCAGCAGAGCTCGTCTTCGGGGGACCTTCTTCTGGAGATGATGGAGAGCGAAACACCTCCCCCGGACTCCCTAGCTCAAGAAGCGGGCGACCTTAAAGTGTCATCACGGAGAATTTCTCCGGATCCGGCAAGGCCAGAAGGTAATCCCATGGTCACCCGAAGCCCTCAGTATCCGGCTCTTGAAGAGAGCAATCAAAAGAGTCCGGCACCATCTGGTATGGGGTCGGACGTACTGAAGGATCTGCTAGAGCAAGCGACTATCTCAGAAGAGCACCGTACATTGATGTGTACGGTGATCGAAAGGATTTCGTCCGCCGAACACGGGTTGCATGAAGCCTTTATGAGTCTACCGACGGGCTTTGAGGTACGTGAAATGATATACATTTGTGATGGTACCGCACATTTTTAGGTGTGCCTTGTGTAAATAGTAGCCCCTGAGACTCTGGTTGTCATCGAGAACGGCGGTGAACAAAGGATCATAGTCCTAGGTAATAACCAGACCGCCTTTATGTGCAGGTGTCTGAATCTCCGATGGCTATCCGGACTGATGGGGTTGCTAAACTAAAGCGGCGACTAGATGCGGCGGATGCCGATATCGAGCTTGTTAACAAGCGGCTTGATGAGGCACAGGGTAGGTGATGTTTATAGTGAATGTCACATAGTAAGAGCAGCGTGATTCCAGTATCTTTAATATGTTGTGACTACAGATGGAGCTGCCACCGTGGATGCCCTGCGGGCGGAGCTTGACCGAGCCAAGGAGCAAGCAAGGAGTAGTAATGCGGACACTTTGAAGGCGGCCGAAGAGTTGAGAGCCGAGAAGGCCGCGCATAGCGAGAGCAAAGAGAAAATGGCCAAAATGGCTGTGAAGTTAAAAGACACTGCCGACCGCTGCCAGTTTCTTGAAGAAGAAAACCGGGCGAAGGCTACGGACCTCGAAAAGGCCACAATGGTGACCAAAGACACCCACTCTGCAATGAGATCAAAGAAGGAGGAACTGCGTGAAGCCGGGGACATTGTGGCTGGGAAGCCCTTTATGCCGTGGAGGAAGTTCGGCGATCCGCGGTATGCCCCTCTGAATCGGCTGTGGAGTTCGGCCGACGCATATCTGGACTTGGCGGCGAGCGCTGTCGATGCGGCCGAATACTTCCGAGATCAAATAGATTGTGAAGTGGACAAGCTGTTCTGGTCGCAATTAAACGTTCCAGAGTGTCCGCTTCCATTGACTGATCAGCTTGCCGAATGGGCCGAACTCAATAGGTTGTCCGGACTCGCCATGAGGTCTGTCGTGGATCATCTGTGGCCGGAAAGGCCAAAGCCGAACAGCTATTTTAGCTTGGTGCAGCAGTTCCTTGGTGCGGTGCCACTCATTAATGCGATGAAGAGGTCGGCGTGCATAGAAGGCTCGCGGATGGCCCTTGCCCGTGTCAAAACATACTAGGCGGAGATGGATGCCACCACTGTCGCGGCGCAGGGTTCGGCCATAGGCCGAGTGGCTGACGAGCACTATTTTGAAGAAGTTCTTGTGGGCGCTTGTTCGATAGAGGCCCAGTGCTCGAAGAATGTTATGTTTGAGTGACATGTATTCCCATTGTAAAAACAACGTTTTATTGAATTTACCAAGGCTGTATTTATACTTTTGCCTGAAAGTATTGTGATGCCTCCTGTGCAGCTGTTTATGTATACATGTATATAACCTGAAAGATTGCAGTCGTCGGCTTCATCCCCCATGCATATAATGCGGGGGTGTTCGCAGAAGACGCGTATTCACACTTAATCCAACGTCTTGGTCTTATTAAGGAGGTGATAGCACCGCAAACTAGGCAACCGGACTATAATGCTTTAACACTTTCACTTAGCCAGAGGAGTTTGATAGTGGGGCTACTATATAGCCCCTGGTGGCTCCGCACTCATCCGGATTCGGGGTGCGTACATGCCTAGCCGGGAAACGGCCCTTCGTTAATGCGGAGGAATCCCGAAGATTCCAATAGGTCATCGAGTGGTTGACCAGTCTCACGCTATATCATGACAGTCAGTTTTCGGCTTTCTCTACTGAGGTGCTCTTCCGGATGAACCAGGGCACAATCGCAGTAGTTCTCCTGGTGCCGCCTTAGCCGATAGAGCGGAACGTAAGGCAGCAAAACATAGGAGCCAGGCAAACCCAACATTTGACCAAAGACATGATTCGAAGCTGATGCATATAAGGCCAAACTCGCGACGCCGAACACTCCCTAAGGTATTCGGTCTTTATGGTGTAAACCGGGTCTAAACAGTACCCTTTGTAATAAGCCCCTGGTGTCCAGGTACGTGCATTATTCTGGCGTGGCCACATGCCAAGACGTCAGCATCCTTCTCGATTGTACTGAGAATCCGAGGGATGTAAATCAACAAGAGACAGTAAAAAAGGTTTACGCAGGGTCTTAATCTACAAAGAATCCTTGGAACGGGTCCCTGCTGCACGTCTGCGCCTGTGTCTCCGTTGTGCCGTATCCTGGACGGGTGTAGCACGATGGTCATCTAAAAAAGAGAGGAACTTAATTGAAAAGTTGCCGTGCAAAAGTTAAGTTATACTAAATAAACAATATATAGTTCAAAATGAGTAAAGGTGAGCCTTATTGCCACTTGTGCGCGCGCGTTGAGCCCCTTGTATTGTAATAGGGGTATAGCCATCAAACCTGTATCAATTATATATAGTTGTACCGGACTCGTCCAACAGTGTATGTGGTCTTAACGACATATCAGATACTTCAGTTGGTGAGACCGTTTACTGTGCGGCTGCCAAGGCAGCCGCACTGTCTTCGGCGCGCAAGGAGCGCTCAATATTTCCATTTACTGTGATGATGCCGCGTGGACCGGGCATCTTAAGTGTGAGGGAAGCATAATGCGGTGGTATTGCGTTAAAGCGAGCGAAAGCTTTGCGTCCAAGCAGTACTTGATAGCCACTTTGGAACGGAGCGATGTGGAAGGTTATATTTTCGCTGCGGAAGTTATCGGGGAAGCCAAATATAACCTCTAGTAGTAGGGAGCCCCTGCAATGGGCCTCTGGGCCTGGCATTACTCCTTTAAAGGTAGCATTGCTGCGGCAAATTTTTGTTGGGTCTATGCCCATTTTGCGGACTGTGTCCTGATATATCAGATTTAAACTGCTGCCGCCGTCCATCAGGACTCATGTGAAGTGGTATCCGTCAATTGTTGGATCTAATACCAAGGCAGCCCATCCTGCACACTGGATACTTGCCGAGTAATCCCGATGGTCGAAGGTGATCGCTTGGGACGACCAGTGGCGGAGCTCTGTGGTGATAGGCCCTCGGGCATGTCTTTCTAGGGGTGCCGCTTTGTTTTTCCCCTTTAACACGTATAACACGTTGACTATTTTGACTTCTGGTGGGAATTTCTTCTGTTCCCATGTGCTTTGCTAGCGAGGCTCATCCTCGTCTTCGCTTGGTGTATCCTGCTATAACACCCTCGATGCGACTATGTAGCGACCAGACCTCAAACAGTCTGATCTCTGTGCTCCGGTGTCATCCCTGGATCAGTAATGCTGACACCACACAGTACTCGAAGGATTTATAGCAGAGTAGCAATCACACACTTATTACATCGAGTGTCTCAAAAGAGAACTTATTACAATAAATATGGCTTAAGGCCATCTAATAACGATAACAGCGGAAGGCTTGGAAGATAAGTGAGTCCATCAACACCAACGGCATCACTGAGTATAGAACCACGACCTAAAAGTCCTCAATCGTCGTCTGAAAAGTCTGCAACATTAACGTTGCAGCCCGAAAACGGGTCAGCACATGGAATATGCTGGCAAGGTAACACATAGAGAGTAATGGAATGCAACAACTATACTATATGCATATTTGGCTGGTGGAAAGCTCTATGGTTATGTTTTTGCGTAAAGCCAATTTTTCCCTACTTCAAAGGAATAATTTAATTACTATCATGGTGGTTGTGAAACATTGAGAATGGTTGACAGCATCTCAATCCCAATTAAGTAACATCATTAAAACCCATCAAAATTAATTTAGAGTAACATGTTGAGATTCACATGAAAATCCAGGTACTAGATACTCAAGATGTCCATAACCGGGGACACGGCTAACCATGATTAGTTGTTACACTCTGCAGAGGTTTGCGCACTTTTCCCCACAAGACTCGATCGCCTCCGTTTGGTTTCTCGCACTACATGGTGTTTGAGAAACGGATGACCGAGACACAGTCTTTCAGAAGCGCTAGCACCTTACGACGGGTAGACCGGTACACCTACTTTCCCCTACATCTGCTAGTCTACCACTGTAAGAGTTCGCACAACTTAGTCAACTATGCCAGAGCCCATAATGGCTTGTGGCTGCACACGGAAGTTTCTAGTATGAATAATCTCATGATCCCTTTGAGCCTGGGTGGCGGTCCAAGAAAACAGGCAAGTCCTGGTAACCCCAGGTGCCTCAATCCACCCAGATGTGTGTTAGGTTGCCACCTTAGAATAAACCATTAATTAATAATCTCACATCTGTCATGGATATCACTCACCCAATCCACGTCTACTAGCATAGCATGGCATGATAAGCAAACGTAGAAGTAACTCCCAAAGGTTTGATAATAAACGGGTAATAGGTACTACCTCATCTACTTCCCATCCCACGATTTAATTAGATCCTAATCATGCAATGTGTGAGGATTGATCTAATGCAATAAAACTGGGTTGTAGAAAAGGTATGATCAAAGTGTTACTTGCCTTGCTGATGATCCGCGAAACCTAGAGATTCGAAGTAACAAGCGGCGCACTCCGGGTATTCTATCGCAGACAAACAACAAGCATACAATAAGTACTCATCTAATGCACAGGTAAAACTCAAATAGAAGATCTAACCAGAAAGTTCAACTAAAGAACCCTGGTTGGCAAAAGAATCAAATCGAACGAAGCAAAAGAAATAAAACGGCGAAAGAAAACAACTTCATTCTAGTAATCTGGATCTAGGGCAAATTTTACAGTAGCAAAAACTTGTTTAAGTTGATTATTCGGAAAGAGGGTTTCGAGACGAAACTCCAGGCGCTTGAATCACCTGATTCCGATAAACGAGCGAAAAGTTATATTAAAACGAAAATCGGATCAGAAATCGCGATCAGAAAATAACCGCGGAAAATCCGACGAAAAAGAAAAACGACGAACAGAATTTTTTTTTTAAATAATTCCGCTCGGAAGAAAAATAAAAAGAAATACTAAATGGACTCCAAAAATCGTGAAATAAATTTTGCCGGGTTCCTAAAATCAAGCCCGATAAAGTGAACATTTATCTGGGCCCAAACTACAACTTTGAAAAACGCGCATTTTTCCTAAATTCAAATAAACATACCGAAAAACTCTGAAATAAAACTTATTTGATTTTTTTATTAAATCCTCAATATTTCTATATTTTGGGAAAGTCATTTTATTCCCTCTCTCATATTTTTGTAATAGAAATAATTGATGATAAAATAAATAAAATCAAATGATCCTGTTTACATAATTTGAGAAAACTCAAATATGTAAATAACGAAATCCCCAACTCTCTCCGTGGGTCCTTGAGTTGCTTAGGATTTTCTAGGATCAAAACCAAAAGCAAAATAAAATATGATATGCATGATGACCTAATGTATAACATTCCAAATTGAAAATTTGGGATGTTACAAACCTACCCCCCTTAAGATGAATCTCGCCCTCGAGATTCGGGTTGGCTAGAAAATAGGTGAGGGTGGTCTTTGAGCAAATCTTACTCTCGCTCCCAGGTGGCTTCATCCTCCGTGTGGTGGCTCCACTAGACTTTGCAAAACTTGATAACCTTGCTGCGAGTAACTCGACTGGCGAATTCGAGGATCTTGACTGGTTTCTCCTCATAGGTTAAATTGTTATCCAACTGAATTGCTTCCAACGGCACTGTGTCTCTCAATGGTATGTCAGCCATCTCCGCGTGACACTTCTTCAACTGAGAAACGTGAAACACATCATGCACTCCTGTTAATCCTTCTGGCAAATCCAACTTGTAGGCCACTTCTCCCATACGCTCCAAAACTCGATATGGCCCTACAAATCGTGGCGCTAGCTTCCCCTTAACTCCAAAGCGCTTAATCCCTCGAAGTGGGGATACTCGAAGATAAGCTCTATCTCCGACTTCGTAAACCGTCTCCTTGCGTTTAGAATCTGCGTAGCTCTTCTGCCTGGACTGGGCTACCTTGAGCCTATCGCGAATCAACTTCACCTTCTGTTCAGACTCCTTAATCAGATCTGGTCCAAACAACTGGCGGTCTCCAACTTCGTCCCATGACAACGGTGTCCTGCACCTCCTTCCGTACAAAGCTTCGAAAGGTGCCATCTTCAAACTAGTCTGATAGCTGTTGTTGTAAGAAAACTCTGCATATGGCAAATTATCATCCCAACTAGATCCATAATCTAGCGCACAAGCTCTCAGCATATCCTCCAAAATCTGATTGACTCTCTCGGTCTATCCATCTGTCTGCGGGTGAAAAGCTGTACTAACTCCTTGGGTATTTCTCCCGTCATTAGTGTATTGACATGACTCTTACGGCTTAATGCATCAGCTACTATATTAGCCTTCCCGGGATGATAATGCAATCTCATACCATAATCCTTGATGAGCTCCAACCATCTCCTTTGTCTGAGATTCAACTCCTTCTGCGTGAAGATGTACTTCAAACTCTTATGACCCGTGTACACCTCACAATGATTTCCAATGAGGAAATGTCTCCATGTCTTCAACGCATGCACTACAGCTGCTAACTCCAAATCATGCGTAGCGTAATTCAATTCGTGAGGCTTCAGTTGTCGTGAATCATACGAAACAACTTTTCCTTCCTGCATAAGTACTGCTCCAAGTCCTCGACGTGAAGCGTCGCAATACACCTCATAATCCTTGGTCTGATCTGGCAAAATCAACACTGGTGAGGTAACCAAACGTTTCTTCAACTCCTGAAAACTTGCCTCACACTCCTCAGTCCATTTGAACTTAGTATCCTTTTTCAACAACTCCGTCATAGGTTTTGCAATCTTTGAGAAGTTCTCAATAAATCTCCGGTAGTATCCTGCGAGTCCAAGAAAACTCCGGATCTCTCCAACGGTAGTTGGGGCTTCCCACTTGGTCACGGTTTCAACTTTAGCAGGATCTACTGCTATACCTTCTCCAGATATAACGTGTCCGAGGAATCCTACTTCCTTCAACCAAAACTCACATTTGCTGAACTTGGCATATAATTGGTGTTCTCTGAGCTTTCCAAGTACCAAACGCAAATGCTCCTTATGCTCCTCTTCATTCTTCGAATATACTAGGATATCATCAATGAACACTACGACAAACTTATCCAAAAATTCCATAAACACTTTGTTCATCATGTTCATAAAATAGGCAGGCACGTTAGTCAGTCCAAATGACATAACGGTATACTCATACAGCCCATACCTGGTGGTAAAAGTTGTCTTAGGTATATCTTGTTCTCGAATCTTCAACTGGTGGTACCCTGATCGCAAATCGATCTTGGAAAACACTTTAGCTCCTTGTAATCGATCAAACAAATCGTTGATCATTGGTAGTGGGTACTTGTTCTTGATTGTTACTTCGTTCAATCCTCGATAATCAACAACCATCCTTAACGATCCATCCTTCTTCTCCACTAGAAGTACTGGTGATCCCCAAGGTGAATAACTTGGGCGAATATATCCCTTATCCAGTAACTCCTTAATCTGCTTCTTAATTTCCACCAAATCTTTTGCTGGCATTCTATATGGTCTCTTCGATATTGGCCCAGTGCCTGGCAAAAGCTTAATCAAAAACTCAATGTCTCTATCCAGTGGCATGCCTGGCAACTCTTCGGGAAATACATCAGGAAAATCCTTTACCACTGGTACTTCCTCCTACACAACTCCTGATAAGGAATTTACTTGTGTCCTATTTGGCGCATGTCGGGATACATACTTGATCCTTCTTCCTTCTGGTGTTGTGAGCAAAATTGTCTTACTGGCACAATCAATGTTTCCTCCATACATCGACAGCCAATCCATACCAAGAATCACATCCAGACCTTGGGATCCCAAAATAATTAAATCCGTTGGGAAAACATGCCTTCCTATACTTAATGGCACTTGAAAACATCCTTGTCTGGCCATGTACTCCGCTCCTGGTGAGCTTACTAGCATAGGTGTTTTAAGAATCCTAGTGGGCAGGCTATACTTTTCCACAAATCCCCTTGATATGTATGAATGCGATGCACCAGTATCAAAAAGAACGAGTGCAGTAAATGACTTAACCAAAAACTTACCTATTACTGCATCGGGCTGAGCTTCAACCTCCTCCACGCTAACGTGGTTCACCTGTCCCCTATTGAAAGGGTTCGGCTTCTTTCCAGAGCTTTCATTTCCGTTTTGTCCTTCAGGACAGTCATTTGCATAATGTCCTGGCTTCGAACACTTATAGCAAGTGACGTGGCTCAAATCCTTCTTGGCTGGGGTTGATGGGGTGCTGCGGTTCTGTCCATTACTTCCTCCATTCCCATTACCATTCTTGGTGCCATTGTGATTTTGCGAGCTACCTACTCCATGGGTATGCTGAAAATGTCCTCCTGGTCTAGGGGTAAAACGAGGCTTCTGCTGAGCTCCTGAATTATACTTTCCTTGTCCATACTTCCTCTTGTGGTTCTCAATTTGCTGCTGCTTCCCTTCAATCTAAGAGCACGATCTACCAACTCCTGGTAGTTGTTGAAGGTGGCTACCATCAACTGCATACTCAACTCATCATTCAGTCCTTCCAGGAATTTCTCCTGCTTAGCTGCATCCGTAGCAACGTCATCTGGGGCATAACGTGCTAGCTTACTAAACTCCTCCACATACTGGCCAACTGTCCGTCCTCCTTGGCGCAAGTTACGAAACTCACGCTTCTTCATGGCCATTTCTCCTGCTGAAACATGGGCAGTACGAAAAGCTTGCTGAAACTGGTCCCATGTGATAGTGTCGACAAGGTGGCTGTGAAATTCTCCCACCAAGATGCTGCGGGTCCTTCTAACTGATGTGCAGCAAACTTAACCTTCTCCGCATCTGTGCATCCTGATGTGGTCAAATCCCTAGCTATCTTGCGGAGCCAATCATCTGCTACTATCGGCTCGGTGCTACTGGAAAACACCGGCGGATTCAGCCTAAGAAAACGGGCTAAGTGGTCAACAGGTGGTGGTGGTGGTGGGTTGTTGTTCCCTTGATTCTGATTCTGAACTAGCAACTGCATCAAGGTGTTCTGCTACTGGATCAACTGGGTGAGCTCTGGCGGAAAGGCAAATCCGGGGTCACATCTCGGAGGCATCTGAGGGTTTAGAAAAGATGAGATATAAGAATAGAGGGGGTCTAAAGGGAAAACACTACCCATATGCACATGAGGCAAAAACACACAATTCACTTCAATCAATCAAACAAAGGCATACAATCGATCTAACTATCGCAAAAAGTGCTCGGACTACTATATTTACATGGTGGACTACTACTACTGATGAGGTGGTCTACTAGAAATATTCTACGGTTGTAGACTCCATGATATCTGCTCCTGCTTCATCAACATAGTCATCATCACTACTATCTTGTTCCGAGTCGGTGGCGTCAATGATGATGTAGTCCTCCGGGCTAATCTCCTTGGGTTCTTCGTCTTCATCTACTGGTGTCGGGCCTCCCATAAATATTCCAATCTTCTTGATCAGATCGTCATTCTTCTCCACCAATACTTCAATTTCTTCTTCATAACCTTCGCGTGTAGACTTGAGTTCTTCCTCCAGTTCCTTGATTCTAGTCTTAGCCTTCTTCAGATCTATCATGTCGGCGCACATCTGATTCTCCTGGCGTCGAATGTGCTGGTTTAACTCCTGAATAAAAGCTGCAACTGATCTATCCTTCCTGGTGTTGATCATCTCCCAGTGTTCATCTCGGCGCCCGCAAATCTGGTAGATAGTATCCTTGAGATCCTTGCGGTAGACTTCTCCAATGCGTCCCATGGCGATGTGAGCTGCCATGCTCTTTCCTAGACTCCAAGTTGGGGCATCAAAAGAAAACTCTATGGGCTCAGTGACTGGCATGAACGTCCTTCCTGGAACTTGAACTTGTATCATCCAGCGCTCTTCTTCAGGTAAAGTGGCGTTGTAGGTTCCCGTGAAGCTTGGTATTCCTATGTTCAGGTATCTTGTGACTTCCTTCAAGTGGCGTCCAAAGGGTGTATCTTCATCTGGTTGGGTGAACTTGTTCCTTGCATTCGTCATCCTAAAGAGTAGAAAAGATGAGAAGTCAGAAGAGAAGAGAGTGATCTAGGTCTTTACTTAGTGGTCGTGTCCTACAGTCAGCGCGTGCTCTGATACCATCTCTGTAGCGA
Source organism: Triticum urartu (assembly GCF_003073215.2). Classification (NCBI taxonomy): domain Eukaryota; kingdom Viridiplantae; phylum Streptophyta; class Magnoliopsida; order Poales; family Poaceae; genus Triticum; species Triticum urartu. The sequence continues at coordinate 505,685,860 of NC_053027.1, read as the reverse complement.
CCAGACCTCAAACAGTCTGATCTCTGTGCTCCGGTGTCATCCCTGGATCAGTAATGCTGACACCACACAATACTCGGAGGATTTATAGCAGAGTAGCAATCACACACTTATTACATCGAGTGACTCAAAAGAGAACTTATTACAATAAATATGGCTTAAGGCCATCTAATACCGATAACAGCGGAAGGCTTGGAAGATAAGTGGTCCATCAACACCAACGGCATCACTGAGTATAGAACCACGACCTAAAAGTCCTCAATCGTCGTTTGAAAAGTCTGCAACATTAACGTTGCAGCCCGAAAACGGGTCAGCACATGGAATATGCTGGCAAGGTAACACATAGAGAGTAATGGAATGCAACAACTATACTATATGCATATTTGGCTGGTGGAAAGCTCTATGGTTATTGTTTTTGCGTAAAGCCAATTTTTCCCTACTTCAAAGGAATAGATTTAATTACTATCATGGTGGTTGTGAAACATTGAGAATGGTTGACAGCATCCTCAATCCCAATTAAGTAACATCATTAAAACCCATCAAAATTAACTTAGAGTAACATGTTGAGATTCACATGAAAATCCAGGTACTAGATACTCAAGATGTCCATAACCGGGGACACGGCTAACCATGATTAGTTTGTTACACTCTGCAGAGGTTTGCGCACTTTTCCCCACAAGACTCGATCGCCTCCGTTTGGTTTCTCGCACTACAAGGTGTTTGAGAAACGGATGACCGAGACACAGTCTTTCAGAAGCGCTAGCACCTTACGACGGGTAGACCGGTACACCTACTTTCCCCTACATCTGCTAGTCTACCACTGTAAGAGTTCGCACAACTTAGTCAACTATGCCAGAGCCCATATTGGCTTGTGGCTACACACGGAAGTTTCTAGTATGAATAATCTCATGATCCCTTTGAGCCTGGGTGGCGGTCCAAGAAAACAGGCAAGTCCTGGTAACCCCAGGTGCCTCAATCCACCCAGATGTGTGTTAGGTTGCCACCTTAGATAAACCCTTAATTATCAATCTCACATCTGTCATGGATATCACTCACCCAATCCACGTCTACTAGCATAGCATGGCATAATAAGCAAACGTAGAAGTAACTCCCAAAGGTTTGATAATAAACAGGTAATAGGTACTACCTCATCTACTTCCCATCCCACAATTTAATTAGATCCTAATCATGCAATGTGTGAGGATTGATCTAATGCAATAAAACTGGGTTGGAGAAAAGGTATGATCAAAGTGTTACTTGCCTTGCTGATGATCCGCGAAACCTAGAGATTCGAAGTAACAAGCGGCGCACTCCGGGTATTCTATCGCAGACAAACAACAAGCATACAATAAGTACTCATCTAATGCACAGGTAAAACTCAAATAGAAGATCTAACCAGAAAGTTCAACTAAAGAACCCTGATTGGCAAACGAATCAAATCGAACGAAGCAAAAGAAATAAAACGGCGAAAGAAAACAACTTCGTTCCAGTAATCTGGATCTAGGGCAAATTTTATAGTAGCAAAAACTTGTTTAAGTTGATTATTCGGAAAGAGGGTTTCGAGACGAAACTCCAGGCGCTTGAATCGCCTGATTCCGATAGACGAGCGAAAAGTTATACTAAAACGAAAATCGGATCAGAAATCGCGATCAGAAAATAACCGCGGAAAATCCGACGAAAAAGAAAAATGACGAACAGAATTTTTTTTAAAATAATTCTGCTCGGAAGAAAAATAAAAAGAAATATTAAGCGGACTCCAAAAATCGCGAAATAAATTTTGTCGGGTTCCTAAAATCAAGCCCGATAAAGTGAACATTTATCTGGGCCCAAACTACAACTTTGAAAAACGCGCATTTTTCCTAAATTCAAATAAAAATACCGAAAAACTCCGAAATAAAACTTATTTGATTTTTTTATTAAATCCTTAATATTTCTATATTTTGGGAAAGTCATTTTATTCCCTCTCTCATATTTTTGTAATAGAAATAATTGATGATAAAATAAATAAAATCAAATGATCCTGTTTACATAATTTGAGAAAACTCAAATATGTAAATAACGAAATCCCCAACTCTCTCCGTGGGTCATTGAGTTGCTTAGGATTTTCTAGGATCAAAACCAAAAGCAAAATAAAATATGATATGCATGATGACCTAATGTATAACATTCCAAATTGAAAATTTGAGATGTTACAGACTATAGCTCCCACGTGTCGAGGCACGGCTTAGAGACATAATCGCATTAAAGGCATATGTCGCAAGCCAGGCAATCATCACAAACATCCCATGTAATATAGATAATAAAAGGGATAACATAGTTGGCTTACACTCGCCACGTCAATCAAGTACATAAATAACATTACATCATCCAAACACTCATGGCCTGACTACGGTGCCAAAATAAAAGATAACCCAACATGCGACACGGTCCCAATCACCCCCAACTGGGCACCATCATCGGGAAAGGAAACATAGTAACGTTGAGAGTCCTCGTCGAACTCCCACTTGAGCTCGAGCGCGTCACCTGGAGCGGAATCATCAGGCCCTGCATCTGGTGTAATAGTAATCTGTGAGCCACAGGGACTCAGCAATCTCGCACCCTCGCGATCAAGACTATTTAAGCTTATAGGTGAGGCAAGGTAAAATATGTGGAGCTGCAGCAAGCGACTAGAAAATATGGTGGCTAACTTATTCGCAAAAGAGAGCGAGAAGAGGAGGCAAGGCGCGAGCGAGAAACTAGAGAGCAACCTGCGCAAACATTACTCCAACACCGTGTCCACTTCCCGGATTCCGCCGAGAAGAGGCCATCACGGTAACATACTCAGTTGATTCATTTTTAATTAAGTTAAGGTTCAAGTTATCTACAACCGGACATTAACAAATTCCCATCTGCCCATAACCGCGGGCACGGCTTTCGAAAGTTCAAATCCCTGCAGGGGAGTCCCAACTTAGCCCATGACAAGCTCTCACGGTCAATGAAGGAATAGACCTCCTCCCGAGACGTTCCGATCAGACTCGGTATCTCGGTTCTTCAAGACACTTCGACAGGTTAAAACAAGACCAGCAACACCGCCCGAATGTGCCGACAAATCCCGATAGGAGCTGCACATATCTCGTTCTCAGGGCACACTCAGATAGGTCAAGCTACGAGTAAAACCAACCCTCGAGTTTCCCCGAGGTGGCCCCGCAGGCTGCCTGGTTCAGACCAACACTCAGAGGAGCACTGGCCCCGGGGGGTTTAAATAAGATGACCCTCGGGCTCCGGAAACCCAAGGGAAAAAGAGGCTAGGTGGCAAATGGTAAAACCAAGGTTGGGCATTGCTGGAAAAGCTTTAATCAAGGTGAACTATCAAGGAGTTCCCATTATAACCCAACCGCGTAAGGAACGCAAAATCCGGGAACATAACACCGATATGACGGAAACTAAGGGCGGCAAGAGTGGAACAAAACACTAGGCGAGAGGCCGAGCCTTCCACCCTTTACCAAGTATATAGATGCATTAAGATAACAAGGTAATATAATGATATCCCAACAAGTAAATAAATGTTCCAACAAGGAACAGCCTCCAATCTTCACCTGCAACTAGCAATGCTATAAGAGGGGCTGAGCAAAGCGGTAACATAGCCAATCAACGGTTTGCTAGGACAATGGTGGGTTAGAGGTTTGACATGACAATTTGGGAGGCTGGAAAGCAAATGGTAGGCATCGTAGCATTGGCATAGCAAAAGAGCGAGCAAACTAGCATAGCAAAGATAATAGTGATTTCGAGGGTATGATCATCTTGCCTGCAAAGTTGTCAAAGTTGACTGGATCCTCGAAAGCAAACTCAACAGGCTCCTCGTTAGTGAACTCGTCTCCCGGCTCTACCCAAACAAGACAAACAAGCAACAAGGACACAATCAACCACGTGCAAGGATCAAACAAGATGATGCGAAGATGGGATGCTATACGGGATGCGATGCGGGATGCATATGCAAGATATAACAGGAAATGCATGAACCTGGCCTCAACATGGAAATCCAAGTGTTCCACTGGAAAGATGAGATGAAATCTCTTGAAAACGATATAAAGAACGCCGGAATCGGAGTTACGGTTTGGAAATGGCAAGCGATTCAAATATGACACCGGTCTGCGATTTACAGCAAGTAGCCATCTAAATGCAATGAGATGAACATGCTACAGCACCCAAACATGACAACAAAATACATGGCGGGGATGCACTCAAGATGCTTAACAAAAGTCTAGCACTGAGCTACGGCCAATTCATCCATTAACAAGTTCAAACAAGCATGGCAAAAATGCATATGGCAAACAGATTTCAGACTTAGTGAAATTAACACTTGTCTGGAATTTCAGATCGGGTAGCACTCTTCGGAGCAACAAAACTACATGCTACAGGACCTGAACATGGAAAAGTAAAGCATGACATGGAGCTACTCAAATAGCTTAAAAAAAGTCCCTTAGTGACCTTGAGCCAAAAGGAATCACAAAATACAATTGCAAGCATGTGAACATAGCAAAAACATAATCAGTTTTCAGACTTGGTGAAAGCTGGAACATGCTGAAACATATCTCAAGTAGGCATGTTTACGAGCTCGATGCACTCACTACGGAGCAAGTCATGATAAGCTAAGCATACATCTATCAAGAATACACAAAATGCAAGCTAGACATGGCAAGAACAATAACATAGCATGCACAGACCAACTACAACATCATCGGCAAAATTGCAAACAAGTTGACAATCTGCCCAGATTCACAAAGTAACAAAAGTAGAGCTCGATTGACTCAAGCTAGGGTGCTCCATAATTGCAACCAAAGACATGGATGGATAGAGCACTACAAGATTAACAAAACATCCTTACTGATCATCCTCAAAAGAGGCACGGATCACTAGGAATCAACATGGACATATAACAACATGAGATAAACAGCTCAAGGACTTAGTGGAATTACTAAGTATCTGAAATCAGAATTAACAAGTGCACCACTTTGCAAGCTTGCACTAGTCACCACACACATCACAAAAATACATGGGTTGCACCTCTGGAAAGATGACAAAACCCTTAACAAAACATATGTAGAGCATCATGGCATATCATGCACACAATAATCATGGCAAAAATGACAAAAACCTAAATGGAGTAGCAGATCTGACAATTAACTCAAGTAGCCTCCTTCTAACAGCATTTCAGGCATCAAGATGAGCTCAAATGAAAATGATGCAATGGAATGAAATGATGTACTCTCTGAGACGAACATTTTGATATGCTATATGCATGCATCGGAGCTACGGATGCAAAGTTACGAGGCTATGACTATTGCAAAAAAATAACTAGGACGGGCAAAAGTCAACCGGCTAGGGTTTTCCAGATCTGGATCGGGCGACACGGAAAATGAGGATGGCCGGGGCACTGTTCACCGGCGCCGGAATCGGTGGAGCTTGCCCGCGCGTCTTGGGAGAAGGAGGAGGCCGGAACCGGGGAGGTCGGCGGCGGGACAGGCGGCGGGGCGCCACGTGGCAGGCGGCGGTGGGATCCGGACGTTGTCCGGCTCCGTCCGGACACGTCCGGCGGCGGCGGAGACGGATTTTTAGGGTTTCGGGGAGGGGGATCCGGGATTTTCGAGGAGGACCTATTTATAGGCCTAGAAGGAGCTAGGAGAGTCCAAATGAGGTGCGGTTTTCGGCCACGCGATCGTGATCGAACGCTCTAGATGATGGAGAGGGTTATGGTGGGTTTTGGGCCAAATTGGAGGGGTGTTGGGCTGCAACACACACGAGGCCTTTTCGGTCCCTCGGTTAACCGTTGGAGTATCAAACGAAGTCCAAATGATACGAAACTTGACAGGCGGTCTACCGGTAGTAAACCAAGGCCGCATGGCAAGTCTCGGTCCAATCCGGAAATGTTTAATCCCCACACGCGAAAGAAAGGTAGAAACGACCACCGGAGGAGAACGAAGCGCAGGAAAGCAAAACGGACAACGGGGAAAATACTCGAATGCATGAGACGAACACGTATGCAAATACAATGCACATGATGACATGATATGAGATGCATGACAACGATAACAACACATGAAGACAAAAACCCGAACCTGAGAAAATAAATTAACTTAACGCCGGAAACGGCAAGAGTTGGAGTACAAATTGGGAAAGTTACATCCGGGGTGTTACAACACTCCACCACTACGAAAGGATCTCGTCCTGAGATCTAGGACTGAAAGAACACCGGGTACTCAGAACGGAGGTGATCCTCGCGTTCCCAGGTAGCTTCACGGTCGGAATGGTGTGACCACTTGACTTTGAGGAATTTGATTGACTTGTTGCGAGTCTTGCATTCAGTCTCTTCGAGAATAGCAACTGGGTGCTCACGATAAGAGAGATCTTCTTGGAGCTCAATGTCCTCAAAGTTGACGGTGCGGTCAGGAGTCTTGAAGCACTTTTGAAACTGAGAGACATGGAACACATCATGAACATTTGCAAAGTTTGAAGGAAGCTCGAGTTGATAGGCGAGGTCGCCTCTCTTGCTGACAATCTTGAAAGGTCCCACGTATCTGGGGGCAAGCTTCCCTTTGATACTGAAGCGACGAGTACCTTTCATAGGAGAGACACGGAGGTAAACATGATCTTCGATCTCGAAAGCCAAATCATGGTGCTTACTATCATAGTAGCTCTTCTGGCGGGATTGGGCTGCTTTGAGGTTATCACGAATGACTTTGCACATTTCCTCTGCCTCTGTGATTAAGTCATTACCCAAAAGCTGACGTTCACCGGTTTCAGACCAGTTGAGAGGGGTACGGCACTTCCTGCCATACAGAATTTCAAATGGGGCCTTGCCCGAACTTGCTTGAAAACTGTTGTTGTAGGAGAATTCAGCATAAGGAAGACAATCCTCCCACTTCATGCCAAAGGAGATCACACAAGCCCTGAGCATATCTTCAAGAATCTGGTTGACACGCTCGACTTGACCGCTAGTTTGAGGATGGAAAGCTGTGCTGAAGCGGATGTTGGTGCCCATGGCCTTCTGAAAAGAATTCCAAAACTTGGAGGTAAAGATGCTGCCACGGTCTGAAGAGATCACTTGAGGGATACCATGCAGAGAGACAATACGAGAGGTATAGAGTTCCGCCAATTGAGCTGCAGTGATCGACTCTTTGATAGGCAGAAAGTGAGCCACTTTAGTGAGTTTGTCGATGACAACGAATATGGCATCATTGCCACGCTTGGACTTTGGAAACCCAGTCACAAAGTCCATCTCAATGTGGTCAAACTTCCATTCTGGAATGGCAAGAGGTTGGAGGAGACCAACTGGCCTTTGGTGTTCTGCCTTCACTCTTCTGCAGACATCACATTCATTCACGAATTGAGCAATCTCGCGCTTCATTCGAGTCCACCAATAAGCCTGCTTAAGGTCCTGATACATCTTCGTGCTCCCAGGGTGGATGGAGAGGAGAGAATTGTGAGCCTCATTCATGATCACTTTAGGAGGTCACCTTTGGGTACAACAATACGATCCTCGAAGAAGAGAGTATCCTTGTCATCAAGGCGGTAGCAGTTGTACTTGGGCTGACTCTTGGCAATCCCAATCTTCACCTTTTTCACCATAGCATCAAGAAGCTGGGCTTGGCGAATTTGGTCTTCCAAGGTAGGAGAGACTTGAAGGTTGGCGAGGAAACCTTGAGGAACAACTTGCAGATTAAGTTTGCGGAAAGCTTCACAAAGCTCGGGTTGATAAGGCTTGAGAATAATACTGTTGCAATAAGCCTTTCTGCTCAATGCGTCAGCAATCACATTGGCCTTGCCTGGAGTATACTCGATACTCGAATTATACTCTTGAATCATTTCGACCCATCGAGTTTGCCTGAGGTTGAGATTAGGCTGAGTGAAAATGTACTTGAGACTCTTGTGATCAGTGAAAATGTCCACTTTTCTTCCCAATAAGAGATGTCTCCAAGTCAAAAGAGCATGCACAACTGCCGCCAACTCGAGATCATGAGTGGGGTAGTTCTTCTCATTAGGCTTCAACTGGCGAGAGGTATAAGCAACAACTTTCCTCTCTTGCATCAAAAATGCGCCAAGACCTTGAAGAGAGCATCACAAAAGACCTCGTATGGTTTGGATTCATCAGGCGGAGTCAGAACTGGAGCAGTGATCAATTTCTCTTTCAAAGTGTTGAAAGCAATGTCACACTCCGGAGACCAAACGTACTTGACGTGCTTCTGGAGAAGATTTGAGAGAGGCTTCGCGATCTTAGAAAAGTTTTCAACGAATCTTCGGCAATAGCTTGCGAGACCAAGGAAGCTACGGAGTTGCTTCACATTCTGAGGAGGTTCCCAATTCACAATTGTAGACACCTTCTCAGGATTCGCGGCATGCCCTTGGCAGAGATGATATGACCAAGATAAAGAACCTCATTGAGCCAAAATTCACACTTGGAGAACTTAGCGTAGAACTGATGTTCCCTGAGCTTATCAAGCACCAAAAGCAAGTGCTTGGCATGATCTTCCTTGTTCTTGGAGAAAACCAGGATGTCGTCGAGATAGACCAAAACGAAGTCATTGGTGTAGGCGTTGAAGATGAAGTTCATCATGCGAGAGAAATTCGGAGGAGCGTTGACGAGGCCAAAAGACATGACAGTGTATTCATATGAACCATAGCTTGTCCTGAAGGCCGTCTTCGGAATATCTTGCTCCCGGATTCGAATCTGATGATAACCCATACGGATATCAAGCTTGGAGAATACTTGGGCACCTTTGAGTTGTTCGAACAGCTCGTTGATGTTGGGAAGTGGGTATTTGTTCTTTATGGTCTTCTTGTTCAATGGACGGTAATCAACACAAAGTCGGTCCATTCCATCCTTCTTCTTCACAAAAAGAACACCCCAGCCCCACGGAGAAGAACTAGGCCAGATGAGACCCGTTTTCTCTTGAATATCGAGTTGCTTCTTCAGCTCCTTCAACTCTTCAAGTCCGAGCTTGTAAGGACGCTTGCAAACAGGTTCCGTGCCGGGCTCAAGATCAATAACGAATTCAACTGGCCGGTGCGGAGGCATTCCTGGAAGCTCTTCTGGAAAGACGTCTTGATATTCGCAAACGACTGGAATTTGCGAGATAGCATCCAGTTCACCCTTCTCATTGAGAGAAAACAGACGGATGGTATCATCATGAGCGGCAAAGACAATTACATCCTCAGACGAATGAGTCAATTGAATCTGCCTGGCTGCACAATCAAGCTGAGCCTTGTGCTTAGAAAGCCAATCCATTCCGAGAATAAGATCAATATCCGAGTTACCAAGAACCATTGGGGAAGAAAGGAACTTGTAGTCGCCCAACGTGATAGTAACATCTGGCACCTCCAGACTTGCACTCAAACGTTTGCCAGGAGAAACGATATCCATTTGTTTACCCAAATGCGAAGAAACGAACTCATGCTTGGTAAAAGATGGCTTTGACATGAAACAATGCGATGCACCAGTGTCAAAAAGAACTTTAGCTGGACTATCATTAACAGGAAGGTTACCCATGATCACATCTGACGAGTCCTCTGCCTGGGCTGCGTTCATCGAGTTGACCTTGGTGTGCTTGGGGTTATGCTTGACCACAGCTGTACTTGCCGATCTAACAGGAGGAGGAGGAGGAGGAAGACGTCTCTGGTTGAAGCACTTGTTGGCATAGTGACCCTTCTGTTGGCACTTGTTGCACGTGACCTCTGAAAGCGGACGGTGGAACAGAGCACTCGATCTTGGAGCTTGAGACGAAGTCTTGTTCTGAAAGCCAGGGTTGGGTGGGTGGGAAGAACCACTGCCACCTTTGCTCTTCTGCTGATATGGCTGACGAAACGGAGGAGGAGGAAGCCAATACTTCTGCTGCTTGGCCACTTGAGTAGAGGAAGAAGGAGTAATATCTCTGACTCGCTTCTTGGAAGCATCACACCTCAACTGAGCGGCCTCTTGCTTCAATGCCATGTTGTAGAACTCATCGTACCTCAAGGGATCAAAGAGGACAAGAGCTAGCTGAATTTCTTCTCTGAGACCACCCCTGAACTGATATATCATGCTCTTCTCATCAGGGACGTCCTGCTTGGCAAAGCGGGCGAGCTTCTGGAACAACTTGTTGTAGTCATAGACAGACAAAGAGCCTTGCTTCAGGTTGCGGAATTCCTCACGCTTGCTTTCAACCATGCTTTGGGGAATATGATGAGCTCGGAAATCTTGATGGAATTCATCCCAAGTGATAACACGTCCACCTCTGGAATCCTTGTACTGCCGGAACCATTCTGCAGCTTGATCTTTGAGTTGGAAGGAAGCGAACTTAACAAAGTCCTCAGGCCCGACGTTACTGCACTCGAAATGCTTGCATAGATCCACAAGCCAATTGTCAGCATCGGTTGCCTCAACACAATTGCTGAAAGTCTTTGGCCCGTTAGCAAGGAACTGGTTGAGTGTAGCAAAGTGATTCTGATTGTTGCCTTGGTTCCCTTGGTTGCCTTGATTGCGCTCTTGGAGAATTTGCATGATCAACTGTGTGTTTGCATTGGTTGCGGCCATCACAGCTTGCCATGCCTCCGGAGGAGGGGGAGGTGGTGGCGGATCAGGATTCGGAGTCGTGCGCGTTGGAGGAGCCATCCTGAAGAGGTTGACATCCATTAGCACATTGATAGATAAATATTGAAGCTGAATCCAACGGAATGAAAATTGCAACATATAGTCTTCACATCCGAACAAAATGAACGAATGCATTCCTCTTGAAATGGTCACATATCCATAAATTGAGAAGCCACGTAGAATTAAGGTAGAGAAATAAATCAACAAGGTACGGATCAAGAACGAATAATCGGTAAGAAATCCCAATCTCAAACCAACTATCCGTGGAAGAAGAACTAGAGCTACTTGAATTCCCACCTATGAAACTCCCGAACCTTTCCGGTTATGCAATCAAGTGTTGGGGATACAGGGGAAGCATAATATCTCACCCAAATCTAGCAAATATTACATCCAGTTGTATCCATCCTTCAACACATAACCGAGAAAACTTCAGAAACCATCTACCTCAACCTTCGAAAAGCATCCGTTATACAAGTTATGGCGATACTCCCGAACTCCCGCCCCAGTACTGGGTGGCGTCGAGGTTATCTCACCAACAAACTGCATAAAAGAGATTTTCGATGTCGGCGTACTAAACTCAAGTATTCCAGAACTGCAACGATAAAATTATGATGACAACACCTCAGAGCTCAACTCCCCGGGACACTTCCACTAAACCCCTGACAGGAGGCACCAAGACAATGTTCTCACCATAAAACCATCAAAACGATTCCAAGATACCCGCGTGATCCTAAAAAAAATTTAGTGAAATTTGAGAAGAGAAGAGTCAAAACTCTACGTCAGGATGCCTTACCAGAGCGATGAGGAGACTGGGGAGTAAAAGGAATTCCTAAACTCTTCGATATATAATTCCTAAATGACTCAAAACATTTTTCTAGACACAACCCGGCTGCTAAAAATGATCAAGCAATGGGGCTCCTAAGGTCGGGGAAGGCTCTGATTACCAACTTATAACACCCTCGATGCGACTATAGCTCCCACGTGTCGAGGCACGGCTTAGAGACATAATCGCATTGAAGGCATATGTCGCAAGCCAGGCAATCATCACAAACATCCCATGTAATATAGATAATAAAAGGGATAACATAGTTGGCTTACACTCGCCACGTCAATCAAGTACATAAATAACATTACATCATCCAAACACTCATGGCCCGACTACGGTGCCAAAATAAAAGATAACCCAACATGCGACACGGTCCCAATCACCCCCAACTGGGCACCACTACTGATCATCAGGAAAGGAAACATAGTAACGTTGAGAGTCCTCGTCGAACTCCCACTTGAGCTCGAGCGCGTCACCTGGAGCGGAATCATCAGGCCCTGCATCTGGTGTAATAGTAATCTGTGAGCCACAGGGACTCAGCAATCTCGCACCCTCGCGATCAAGACTATTTAAGCTTATAGGTGAGGCAAGGTAAAATATGTGGAGCTGCAGCAAGCGACTAGAAAATATGGTGGCTAACTTATTCGCAAAAGAGAGCGAGAAGAGGAGGCAAGGCGCGAGCGAGAAACTAGAGAGCAACCTGCGCAAACATTACTCCAACACCGTGTCCACTTCCCGGATTCCGCCGAGAAGAGGCCATCACGGTAACATACTCAGTTGATTCATTTTTAATTAAGTTAAGGTTCAAGTTATCTACAACCGGACATTAACAAATTCCCATCTGCCCATAACCGCGGGCACGGCTTTCGAAAGTTCAAATCCCTGCAGGGGAGTCCCAACTTAGCCCATGACAAGCTCTCACGGTCAATGAAGGAATAGACCTCCTCCCGAGACGTTCCGATCAGACTCGGTATCTCGGTTCTTCAAGACACTTCGACAGGTTAAAACAAGACCAGCAACACCGCCCGAATGTGCCGACAAATCCCGATAGGAGCTGCACATATCTCGTTCTCAGGGCACACTCAGATAGGTCAAGCTACGAGTAAAACCAACCCTCGAGTTTCCCCGAGGTGGCCCCGCAGGCTGCCTGGTTCAGACCAACACTCAGAGGAGCACTGGCCCCGGGGGGTTTAAATAAGATGACCCTCGGGCTCCGGAAACCCAAGGGAAAAAGAGGCTAGGTGGCAAATGGTAAAACCAAGGTTGGGCATTGCTGGAAAAGCTTTAATCAAGGTGAACTATCAAGGAGTTCCCATTATAACCCAACCGCGTAAGGAACGCAAAATCCGGGAACATAACACCGATATGACGGAAACTAGGGCGGCAAGAGTGGAACAAAACACTAGGCGAGAGGCCGAGCCTTCCACCCTTTACCAAGTATATAGATGCATTAAGATAACAAGGTAATATAATGATATCCCAACAAGTAAATAAATGTTCCAACAAGGAACAGCCTCCAATCTTCACCTGCAACTAGCAATGCTATAAGAGGGGCTGAGCAAAGCGGTAACATAGCCAATCAACGGTTTGCTAGGACAATGGTGGGTTAGAGGTTTGACATGACAATTTGGGAGGCTGGAAAGCAAATGGTAGGCATCGTAGCATTGGCATAGCAAAAGAGCGAGCAAACTAGCATAGCAAAGATAATAGTGATTTCGAGGGTATGATCATCTTGCCTGCAAAGTTGTCAAAGTTGACTGGATCCTCGAAAGCAAACTCAACGGGCTCCTCTTTAGCGAACTCGTCTCCCGACTCTACCCAAACAAGACAAACAAGCAACAAGGACACAATCAACCACGTGCAAGGATCAAACAAGATGATGCGAAGATGGGATGCTATGCGGGATGCGATGCAGGATGCATATGCAAGATATGACAGGAAATGCATGAACCTGGCCTCAAAATGGAAATCAAAGTGTTCCACTGGAAATATGAGATGAAATCGCTTGAAAATGATATAAAGAACTCCGGAATCGGAGTTACGGTTTGGAAATGGCAAGCGATTCAAATATGACACCGGTCTGCGATTTACAGCAAGTAGCCATCTAAATTCAATAAGATGAACATGCTACAGCACCAAAACATGACAAAAAAATACATGGCAGGGATGCACTCAAGATGCTTAACAAAAGTCTAGCACTAAGCTACGGCCAATTCATCCATTAACAGGTTCAAACAAGCATGGCAAAAATGCATATGGCAAACAGATTTCAGACTTAGTGAAATTAACACTTGTCTGGAATTTCAGATCAGGTAGCACTCTTCGGAGCAACAAAACTACATGATACAGAACCTGAACATGGCAAAGTAAAGCATGACATGGATCTACTCAAATAGCTTAACAAAAGTCCCTTAGTGACCTTGAGCCAAAAGGGATCACAAAATACAATTGCAAGCATGTGAACATAGCAAAAACATAATCAGTTTTCAGACTTAGTGAAAACTGGAACATGCTGAAACATATCTCAAGTAGGCATGTTTACGAGCTCGATGCACTCACTACGGAGCAAGTCATGATAAGTTAAGCATACATCTATCAAGAATACACAAAATGCAAGCTAGACATGGCAAGAACAATAACATAGCATGCATAGACCAACTACAACATCATCGGCAAAATTGCAAACAAGTTGACAATCTGCCCAGATTCACAAAGTAACAAAAGTAGAGCTCGATTGACTCAAGCTAGGGTGCTCCATAATTGCAAACAAAGACATGGATGGATATAGCACTACAAGGTTAACAAAACATCCTTACTGATCATCCTCAAAAGAGGCACGGATCACTAGGAATCAACATGGACATATGACAACATGAGATAAACAGCTCAAGGACTTAGTGGAATTACTAAGTCCCTGAAATCAGAATTAACAAATGCACCACTTTGCAAGCTTGCACTAGTCACCACACACATCACAAAAATACATGGGTTGCACCTCTGGAAAGATGACAAAACCCTTAACAAAACATATGCAGAGCATCATGGCATATCATGCACACAATAATCATGGCAAAAATGACAAAAACCTAAATGGAGTAGCAGATCTGACAATTAACTCAAGTAGCCTCCTTCTAACAGCATTTCAGGCATCAAGATGAGCTCAAATGAAAATGATGCAATGGAATGAAATGATGTACTCTCTGAGATGAACATTTTGATATGCTATATGCATGAATCGGAGCTACGAATGCAAAGTTACGAGGCTATGACTATTGCAAAAAAATAACTAGGACGGGCAAAAGTCAACCGGCTAGGGTTTTCCAGATCTGGATCGGGCGACACGGAAAACGAGGATGGCCGGGGCACTGTTCACCAGCGCCGGAATCGGTGGAGCTTGCCGGCGCGTCTTGGGAGAAGGAGGAGGCCGGAACCGGGGAGGTCGGCGGCGGGACAGGCGGCGGGGTGCCACGTGGCAGGCGGCGGTGGGATCCGGACGTTGTCCGGCTCCGTCCGGACACGTCCAGCGGCGGCGGAGACGGATTTTTAGGGTTTCGGGGAGGGGGATCCGAGATTTTCGAGGAGGACCTATTTATAGGCCTAGAAGGAGCTAGGAGAGTCCAAATGAGGTGTGGTTTTCGGCCACGCGATCGTGATCGAACGCTCTAGATGATGGAGAGGGTTATGGTGGGTTTTGGGCCAAATTGGAGGGGTTTTGGGCTGCAACACACACGAGGCCTTTTCGGTCCCTCGGTTAACCGTTGGAGTATCAAACGAAGTCCAAATGATACGAAACTTGACAGGCGGTCTACCAGTAGTAAACCAAGGCCGCATGGCAAGTCTCGGTCCAATCCGGAAATGTTTAATCCCCACACGTGAAAGAAAGGTAGAAACGACCACCGGAGGAGAACGAAGCGCCGGAAAGCAAAACGGACAACGGGGAAAATGCTCGAATGCATGAGACGAACACGTATGCAAATGCAATGCACATGATGACATGATATGAGATGCATGACAACGATAACAACACACGGAGACAAAAACCCGAACCCGAGAAAATAAATTAACTTAACACCGGAAACGGCAAGAGTTGGAGTACAAATTGGGAAAGTTACATCCGGGGTGTTACACCTGCCCCTTGTGCTCGGCGTTGTGCTTGCCGGACTGTTTGAAGACCCAACATTCTCTGTGGGTATGATTTGCAGGTTTATCAGGGGTGCTATGGATCTGACATATTTGGTCCAGAATTTTGTTTAGGCTGGACAGTTCGTCTCTGTTGCCTTTAGAGGGCGGCTTCTGCTGACCTGGTCGAGAGCTTCTAAATCCGGCGTTTACCGCCATGCTCTTCGGGCTGTCTTCTTTATTCTGGCGCTTATTCTTGCTGCGTCATGATTTCCCCTTTCCATCCCTGACTTCGGATGTACTTGGGTCGCTGGTGCTGCATCGGGCTAACCAGCTATACTCGCCCACGCAAAAACGGGTCATGAGGCTTGTTAATGCTGCCATTGTTCTCGGCTTTTCTTGACCGAGGTGTCTGGCAAGCCATTCGTCTCGAATGCTATGTTTGAAAGCTGCTAAGGCTTCAGCGTCCGAACAGTCGACTATTTGGTTCTTTTTAGTGAGGAACTTGTTCCAAAGTTTTCGGGCTGACTCACCAGGATGTTGAGTTATATGACTTAAATCGTCTGCATCCGGTGGTCAGACATATGTCCCTTGAAAATTTGCTCGAATGGCGTCTTCGAGCTCTTCCCAGCTTTTGATGGAGTTTTCGGGGAGGCTTTTAAGCCAGTGCCGAGCTAGCCCTTTGAGCTTGAGGGGTAAGTTCTAGATGGACTGGAGATCATCTCCTCGAGCCATATGGATATGGAGTATGTAGTCCTCAATCCAGACCCCAGGGTCTGTTGTTCCGTCATACGCCTCTATGTTTACGGGTTTGAATCCCTCTGGAAATTCATGGTCCAGCACCTCGTCGGTGAAACATAGGGGGTGTGTGGCACCCTTGTATTTGGGTGTACCATGGTTTTCGGATGTTTGTTGTGTTGCATTGTATGTTGGAGCGCGCTTGTGTGGTCCATAGTTGGATCTGGTTGCGCCGTCCTTTTGATGCGAGCCCTTACGCGGATCGCGTACTGGTTTATGTGCGGCGTCGTTTGCCACTTTATGTTGGCTATGAGGTCGTCTATCCGACCGGATGGCCGTTTTATTTTTTAATTGTGGAGGATCTAAGGCCTCCTCATCGAATTCAGGTAGCAACTTTCGCTTCGGATAGCTCTTGGTGTGGCGATTACTGCCGTACTTCGCTGCAGTGTTGAGTACTTCACTCCATTTGATTTTGAGTGTGTCTTATGCAGCCTTGAGCCTTTGCTTCTGTTTTTTCAGACTCCTCGCCGTGGAAACTATTGGAAATATGCCCTAGAGGCAATAATAAATTAGTTAGTATTATATTTCCTTGTTCATGATAATCGTTTATTATCCATGCTAGAATTGTATTGATAGGAAACTCAGATACATGTGTGGATACATAGACAACACCATGTCCCTAGTAAGCCTCTAGTTGACTAGCTCGTTGATCAATAGATGGTTACGGTTTCCTGACCATGGACATTGGATGTCATTGATAACGGGATCACATCATTAGGAGAATGATGTGATGGACAAAGACCCAATCCTAAGCCTAGCACAAGATCATGTAGTTTGTATGCTAAAGCTTTTCTAATGTCAAGTATCATTTCCTTAGACCATGAGATTGTGCAACTCCCGGATACCGTAGGAGTGTTTTGGGTGTGCCAAACGTCACAACGTAACTGGGTGGCTATAAAGGTACACTACAGGTATCTCCGAAAGTGTCTGTTGGGTTGGCACGAATCGAGACTGGGATTTGTCACTCCGTGTAAACGGAGAGGTATCTTTGGGCCCACTCGGTAGGACATCATCATAATGTGCACAATGTGATCAAGGAGTTGATCACGGGATGATGTGTTACAGAACGAGTAAAGAGACTTGCCAGTAACGATATTGAACAAGGTATCGGGATACCGACGATCGAATCTCGGGCAAGTATCGTACCGCTAGACAAAGGGAATTGTATACGGGATTGATTAAGTCCTTGACATCGTGGTTCATCCGATGAGATCATCGTGGAACATGTGGGAGCCAACATGGGTATCCAGATCCCGCTGTTGGTTATTGACCGGAGAGTCATCTCGGTCATGTCTGCATGTCTCCCGAACCCGTAGGGTCTACACACTTAAGGTTCGGTGATGCTAGGGTTATAGAGATATTAGTATGCGGTAACCCGAAAGTTGTTCGGAGTCCCGGATGAGATCCCGGACATCACGAGGATTTCCGGAATGGTCCGGAGGTAAAGAATTATATATAGGAAGTGCTATTTCGGCTATCGGGACAAGTTTCGGGGTCACCGGTATTGTACCGGGACCACCGGAAGGGTCCCGGGGGTCCACCGGGTGGGGCCACCTGCCCCGGGGGGCCACATGGGCTGTAGGGGGTGCACCTTGGCCTATATGGGCCAAGGGCACCAGCCCCAAGAGGCCCATGCGCCAAGAATCAAGGGAGAGGAAGAGTCCTAAAGGGGGAAGGCACCTCCGAGGTGCCTTGGGGAGGAGGGACTCCCCCTTGGCCGCACCCTTCCTTGGAGGAAGGGGCAAGGCTGCGCCCTCCTCCTCTCCCTTGGCCCTATATATAGTGGGGGGAAGGGAGGGCAACCATACCCAAGCCCTGGCGCCTCCCTCTCCCTCCCATGACACATCTCCCTCCTCCTGCAGCGCTTGGCGAAGCCCTGTTGGAATCCCGCTACTTCCACCACCACGCCGTCGTGCTGCTGGATCTCCATCAACCTCTCCTTCCCCCTTGCTGGATCAAGGAGGAGACGTCGCTGCTCCGTACGTGTGTTGAACGCGGAGGTGCCGTCCGTTCGGACCTAGGATCATCGGTGATTTGAATCACGACGAGTACGACTCCATCAACCCCGTTCTCTTGAACGCTTCCGTGCGCGATCTACAAAGGTATGTAGATCCACTCCTCCCTCGTTGCTAGATGACTCCATAGATTGATCTTGGTGACACGTAGGAAAATTTTGAATTATTGCTACGTTCCCCAACAGCAACAAGCCTTTGGTGGGCATTATGTTGCTCCTGGTGCCTGTCCGGTGTGATGTCGTCCAGACTATTATCGTCGACGGGGTTGGGTTGTTCGGTTTGATTCTCTGTGCTGCCGTGGTTAGACGATGGTTCACCCTGCTCTAACGTTGGGTTTATGTGATCGTTGCTTCTGCCGAGGCGGGATTTGGAGCGGTGCTTACGCCGCCGCTTTGACTGTTTCTCGAGGGAACAACCCTTTGCTGCGTCCTTCCGTTCCTCGTCGTTGTTTTCTTTGGGTGTGTCCACCATGTATACGTCATGTGATGAAGTGGGCACCCAGTGCCCTGTGGGCGGTGGTTCCTGTTCGTCTCCTGCATCGTCGTCCATACCGTCGATGTCTTCGGAGTCGAAGTCGAGCATGTCGGTTAAGTCGTCGACAGTGGCTACTAAGTGGGTGGTGGGTGGGCGGCGAATTTATTCGTCATCCGCATCCCAATCCTGCCGGACATAGTTCGGCCAGGATTCTCCTGACAAGGAGAAAGACCTTAATGAGTTCAGTATGTCGCCGAAGGGCGAGTGCTGAAAAATATCCACGGAGGTAAACTCCATGATCGGCGCCCAATCGGATTCGATAGGAACGGGTGCAGGCGGTTTGGAGTCCGTGGCCGGAGAAGGGTCCGGCAGTTTGGAAACACGACTCTCGTGAAGGGTAAGGTCGATATTCGGCACGATCGCCCCTGAGGGTACGGCCTCCTTGGCGGGGTCTATCCACCCGTCCATGGATGGCGCAATTGGCTCCGAATCGAGGGTCGGAGCAGCTGCCGGTGCGATCTCCTGAACACTGTCCGATGGTAGAGCTAAATCGTACTCATCGTTGTCGCGTGGTGCACAAGGCAGGGGCCCAAATCCGTCGAAGATCAAGTCTCCACGGATATTGACCGTGTAGTTTAAGCTTCCAAACCTGACCTGGTGGCTAGGGGCGTAACTTTCGATCTTCTCCAGATGGCCAAGCGAGTTGGCCCGTAGTGCGAATCCGCCGAATACAAAGATCCGTCCGGGGAGAAAAGCCTCACCCTGGACTGCATCGCTATCGATGGTTGAAGGATCCATCAAGCCTAATGGCGACGACACAGAGGAACTCGCAATGAAAGCACCAATGTCGGTGTCAAAACCGGCGGATCTCGGATAGGGGGTCCCGAACTATGCGTCTAAGGCGGATGGTAACAGGAGGCAGGGGATACGATGTTTTACCCAGGTTCGGGCCCTCTTGATGGAGGTAAAACCCTACGTCATGCTTGATTTATTCTTGATGATATGAGTATTACAAGAGTTGATCTACCACAAGATCGGAGAGGCTAAACCCTAGAAGCTAGCCTATGGTATGATTGTATGTTGTTCTACGGACTAAAACCCTCCGGTTTATATAGACACCGGAGGGGGCTAGGGTTACACAAGGTCGGATACAAAGGAGGAGATATCCATATCCATATTGCCTAGCTTGCCTTCCACGCCAAGTAGAGTCCCATCCGTACACGGGACGAAGTCTTCATGTTGGGGAACGTTGCAGAAAACAAAAAAGTTCCTACGTTTCACCAAGATCAATCTATGGAGTCAACTAGCAACGAGAGGAGAGTGCATCTACATACCCTTGTAGATCGCGAGCGGAAGCATTCAAGAGAACGGAGATGATGGAGTCGTACTCGCCGTGATCCAAATCACCGATGACCAAGTGCCGAACGGACGGCACCTCCGCGTTCAACACACATACGAAGCGGATGACGTCTCCTCCTTCTTGATCCAGCAAGGGGGAAGGAGAGGTTGATGAAGATCCAGCAGCACGACGGCGTGGTGGTGGATGCAGCAGTGATCGCAGCAGGGCTTCGCCGAGCTTCTGTGAGAGAGAGAGGTGTAGCGGGGGAGAGGGAGGCGCCAAGACTTGAGGCGCGGCTGCCCTCCCTCCCCTCCCCCTTTATATAGGCCCCCTAGGGGGGTGCGCCGGCCCTAGGAGATGGGATCTCCTAGGGGGGCCGCGGCCAAGGGGGTGGAGTACCCCCCAAGGCAAGTGGAGGCGCCCCCTCCCCTAGGGTTCCCAACCCTAGGCACATGGGGGGCCCAAGGGGGGCGCACCAGCCCACTATGGGCTGGTTCCCCTCCCCACTTCAGCCCATGGGGCCCTCCGGAATGGGTGGCCCCACCCGGTGGACCCCCGGGACCCATCCGGTGGTCCCGGTACAATATCGGTGACCCCGAAACTTTCCCGATGGCCGAAACTACACTTCCTATATATAATTCTTCACCTCCGGACAATTCCGGAACTCCTCGTGATGTCCAGGATCTCATCCGGGACTCCGAACAACTTACGGATTACTGCATACTCATATCTATACAACCCTAGCATCACCGAACCTTAAGTGTGTAGACCCTACGGGTTCGGGAGACAAGCAGACATGACCGAGACGACTCTCTGGTCAATAACCAACAGCGGGATCTGGATACCCATGTTGGCTCCCACATGCTCCTTGATGATCTCATCGGATGAACCACGATGTCGAGGACATAATCAATCCCATACTCAATTCCCTTTGTCAATCGGTACGTTACTTGCCCGAGACTCGATCGTCGGTATCCCAATACCTTGTTCAGTCTCGTTACCGGCAAGTCACTTTACTCGTACCACAATGCATGATCCCGTGATCAACCACTTGATCACATTGAGCTCATTATGATGATGCATTACTGAGTGGGCCCAGAGATACCTCTCCGTCATACGGAGTGACAAATCCCAGTCTCGATTCGTGCCAACCCAACAGACACTTTCGGAGATACCTGTAATGTACCTTTATAGTCACCCAGTTACGTTGTGACGTTTGGCACACCCAAGGCACTCCTACGGTATCCGGGAGTTGCACAATCTCATGGTCTAAGGAAATGATACTTGACATCCAGAAAAGCTACAGCAAACGAACTACACGATCTTTGTGCTATGCTTAGGTTTGGGTCTTGTCCATCACATCATTCTCCTAATGATGTGATCCCGTTATCAATGACATCCCCATGTCCATAGCCAGGAAACCATGACTATTTGTTGATCAACGAGCTAGTCAACTAGAGGCTCACTAGGGACACATTGTGGTCTATGTATTCACACATGTATTACGATTTCCGGATAATACAATTATAGCATGAATAATAGACAATTATCATGAACAAGGAAATATAATAATCATTTTATTATTGCCTCTAGGGCATATTTCCAACAGTCTCCCACTTGCACTAGAGTCAATCATCTAGTTACATTGTGATGAATCGAACACCCATGGAATTCTGCTGTTCATCATGTTTTGCTCTAGGGAGAGGTTTAGTCAACGGATCTGCTACATTCAGGTCCGTATGTACTTTACAAATCTCTATGTCTCCATTTTGAACACTTTCACGAATGGAGTTGAAGCGACGCTTGATATGCCTGGTCTTCCTGTGAAACCTGGGCTCCTTGGCAAGGGCAATAGCTCAAGTGTTGTCACAGAAGAGAGTCATCGGGCCCGACGCATTGGGTATGACTCCTAGGTCGGTAATGAACTCCTTCACCCAGACTGCTTCGTGTGCTGCCTCCGAGGCTGCCATGTACTCCGCTTCACATGTAGATCCCGCCACAACGCTTTGCTTGCAACTGCACCAGCTTACTGCCCCACCATTCAAAATATACACGTATCCGGTTTGTGACTTAGAGTCATCTAGATCTGTGTCGAAGCTAGCATCGACGTAACCCTTTACGACGAGCTCTTCGTCACCTCCATAAACGAGAAACATTTCCTTAGTCCTTTTCAGGTACTTCAGGATATTTTTGACCGCTGTCCAGTGTTCCATGCCGGGATTACTTTGGTACCTTCCAACCAAACTCACGGCAAGGTTTACATCAGGTCTGGTACACAACATAGCATACATGATAGACCCTATGGCCGAGGCATAGGGGACGACACTCATCTTTTCTCTATCTTCTGTCGTGGTCAGGCATTAAGCCAAGCTCAATCTCGTACCTTGCAATACAGGAAAGAACCCCCTTCTTTGACTGATCCATTTTGAACTTCTTCAAAATCTTGTCAAGGTACATACTCTGTGAAAGACCAATGAGGCGTCTCGATCTATCTCTATAGATCTTGATGCCTAATATATAAGCAGCTTCTCCAAGGTCCTTCATTGAAAAACACTTGTTCAAATAGGCCTTTATGCTTTCCAAGAATTCTATATCATTTCCCATCAACAGTATGTCATCCACATACAATATGAGAAATGCTACAGAGCTCCCACTCACTTTCTTGTAAATGCAGGCTTCTCCATAAGTCTGCATAAACCCAAATGCTTTGATCATCTCATCAAAGCGAATGTTCCAACTCCGAGATGCTTGCACCAGCCCATAAATCGAGTGTTGGAGCTTGCACACCTTGTCAGCATTCTTAGGATCGACAAAACCTTCCGTCTGCATCATATACAATTCTTCCTTAAGGAAACCATTAAGGAATGTCGTTTTGACGTCCATTTTCCATATCTCATAATCATAGAATGCGGCAATTGCTAACATGATTCGGACGGACATCAGCTTCGCTACGGGTGAGAAAGTATCATTGTAGTCAACCCCTTGAACTTGTCGATAACCCTTAGCGACAAGCCGTGCCTTATAGATGGTCACATTACCATCCGTGTCTGTCTTCTTCTTAAAGATCCATTTATTTTCTATGGCTCGCCGATCAACGGGCAAGTCAGTCAAAGTCCATACTTCGTTTTCATACATGGATCCTATCTCGGATTTCATGGCTTCCAGCCATTTGTCGGAATCCGAGCCCGCCATCGCTTCTTCATAGTTCGAAGGTTCACCGTTGTCTAACAACATGATTTCCAAGACAGGGTTGCCGTACCACTCTGGTGTGGAATGTGTCCTTGTGGACCTACGAAGTTCAGTAGCAACTTGATCTGAAGTTTCATGATCACCATCATCAACTTCCTCTCTAGTCGGTGCAGGCACCTCAGGAACATTTTCTTGAGCTGTGCCACTTACCGGTTCAAGAGGTAATACTTCATCAAGTTCTACCTTCCTCTTCGAGAGAAACTCCTTCTCTAGAAAGGACCCATTCTTGGCAACAAAGATCTTGCCTTCGGATCTGAGGTAGAAGGTATACCCAACAGTTTATTTAGGGTATCCTATGAAGACGCATTTTTCCGACTTGGGTTCGAGCTTTTCAGGTTGAAGTTTCTTGACATAAGCATCGCATCCCCAAACTTTTAGAAACGACAGCTTAGGTTTCTTCCCAAACCATAATTCATACGGTGTCGTCTCAACGGATTTCGATGGAGCCCTATTTAAAGTGAATGCGGCAGTCTCTAAAGCATAGCCCCAAAATGATAGCGGTAAATCGGTAAGAGACATCATAGATCGCACCATATCTAATAGAGTGCGATTACGACGTTCGGACACACCATTATGCTGAGGTGTTCTAGGCGGCGTGAGTTGTGAAACTATTCCACATTTTCTTAAGTGTGTGCCAAATTCGTGACTCAAGTATTCTCCCCCACGATCTGATCGCAAGAACTTGATTTTCCTGTCACGTTGATTCTCAACCTCACTCTGAAATTCCTTGAACTTTTCAAAGGTCTCAGACTTGTGTTTCATTAAGTAGACATACCCATATCTACTCAAGTCATCAGTGAGGGTGAGGACATAATGATAGCCACCGCGAGCCTCAACACTCATTGGACCGCACACATCAGTATGTATGATTTCCAATAAGTTGGTTGCTCGCTCCATTGTTCCTGAGAACGGAGTCTTGGTCATTTTACCCATGAGGCATGGTTCGCACGTGTCAAATGATTCGTAATCAAGAGACTCTAAAAGTCTATCTGCATGGAGTTTCTTCATGCGTTTGACACCTATGTGACCAAGGCGGCAGTGCCACAAGTATGTGGGACTATCATTATCAACCTTACATCTTTTGGTATTCACACTATGAATATGTGTAGCATTACGCTCGATATTCATTAAGAATAAACCATTCACCATCGGAGCATGACCATAAAACATATCTCTCATATAAATAGAACAACCATTATTCTCAGATTTAAATGAGTAGCCATCTCGTATTAAACAAGATCCTGATACAATGTTCATGCTCAAAGCTGGCACTAAATAACAATTATTGAGGTTTAAAACTAATCCCGTAGGTAAATGTAGAGGTAGCGTGCCAACGGCGATCACATCGACCTTGGAACCATTCCCGACGCGCATCATCACCTCGTCCTTCGCCAGTCTCCCCTTATTCCGCAGCTCCTGCTTTGAGTTACAAATGTGAGCAACCGCACCGGTATCAAATACCCAGGAGCTACTACGAGTACTGGTAAGATACACATCAATTACATGTATATCACATATACCTTTTGTGATGCCGGCCTTCTTGTCCGCTAAGTATTTGGGGCAGTTCCGCTTCTAGTGACCACTTCCCTTGCAATAAAAGCACTCAGTCTCGGGCTTGGGTCCATTCTTTGGCTTCTTCCCGGCAGCTTGCTTACCAGGCGCGGCAACTCCCTTGCCGTCCTTCTTGAAGTTCTTCTTACCCTTGCCTTTCTTGAACTTAGTGGTTTTATTCACCATCAACACTTGATGTTCCTTTTTGACTTCTACCTCTGCTGATTTCAGCATTGCAAATACTTCAGGAATGGTCTTTTCCATCCCCTGCATATTGAAGTTCATCACAAAGCTCTTGTAGCTTGGTGGAAGTGACTGAAGGATTCTGTCAATGACCGCGTCATCCGGGAGATTAACTCCCAGCTGAGTCAAGCGGTTATGCAACCCAGACATTTTGAGTATGTGCTCACTGATAGAACTATTTTCCTCCATCTTACAGCTGAAGAACTTGTCGGAGACTTCATATCTCTCGACCCGGGCATGAGCTTGGAAAACCATTTTCAGCTCTTCGAACATCTCATATACTCCGTGTCGCTCAAAACGCTTTTGGAGCCCCGGTTCTAAGCTGTAAAGCATGCCGCACTGAACGAGGGAGTAATCATTAGCACGTGTCTGCCAAGCGTTCATAACGTCTTGGTTCTATGGGATGGGTGCATCACCTAGCGGTGCTTCTAGGACATAATCTTTCTTGGCAGCTATGAGGATGATCCTCAGGTTCCGGACCCAGTCCGTATAGTTGCCGCCATCGTCTTTCAGCTTGGTTTTCTCTAGGAACGCGTTGAAGTTGAGGACAACGTTGGCCATTTGATCTACAAGACATATTGTAAAGATTTTAGACTAAGTTCATGATAATTAAGTTCATCTAATCAAATTATTCAATGAACTCCCACTTAGATAGACATCCCTCCAGTCATCTAAGTATAACATGATCCGAGTTGACTAGGCCGTGTCCGATCATCACGTGAGACGGACTAGTCAACATCGCTGAACATCTTCATGTTGATCGTATCTTCTATACGACTCATGCTCGACCTTTCGGTCTTCTGTGTTCCGAGGCCATGTCTGTACATGCTAGGCTCGTCAAGTCAACCTAAGTGTATTGCGTGTGTAAATCTGTCTTACACCCGTTGTATGTGAACGTTGGAATCTATCACACCCGATCATCATGTGGTGCTTCGAAACAATGAACTATCGCAACGGCGCACAGTTAGGGGGAACACTTTCTTGAAATTATTATGAGGGATCATCTTATTTACTACCGTCGTTCTAAGTAAACAAGATGCAAAAACATGATAAACATCACATGCAATCAAATAATAGTGACATGATATGGCCAATATCATATAGCTCCTTTGATCTCCATCTTGGGGCTCCATGATCATCTTGTCACCGGCATGACACCATGATCTCCATCATCATGATCTCCATCATCGTGTCTTCTTGAAGTTGTCTCGTCATCTATTACTTCTACTACTATGGCTAACGCTTTGGCAATAAAGTAAAGTAATTACATGACGTTTATGTTGACACGCAGGTCATAAATAAATAAAGACAACTCCTATGGCTCCTGCCGGTTGTCATACTCATCGACATGCAAGTCGTGATTCCTATTACAAGAACATGATCAATCTCATACATCACATATATCATTCATCATTCATCACAACCTTTGGCCATATCACATCACAAAACACTTGCTGCAAAAACAAGTTAGACGTCCTCTAATTGTTGTTGCAAGTTTTTACGTGGCTGCTATAGGTTTCTAGCAAGAACGTTTCTTACCTACGCCAAAACCACAACATGAATTGCCAATTTCTATTTACCCTTCATAAGGACCCTGTTCATCGAATCCGATCTGACTAAAGTGGGAGAGACAGGCACCCGCCAGCCACCTTATGCAACTAGTGCATGTCAGTCGGTGGAACCGGTCTCACGTAAGCGTACGTGTAAGGTTGGTCCGTGCCGCTTCATCCCACGATGCCGCCGAATCAAGATAAGACTAGTAACGGCAAGCAAATTGACAATATCGACGCCCACAACTACTTTGTGTTCTACTCATGCATAGTAAGTACGCATAGACCTAGCTCATGATGCCACTGTTGGGGAACGTTGCAGAAAACAAAAAAAATTCCTACGTTTCACCAAGATCAATCTATGGAGTCAACTAGCAACGAGAGGAGAGTGCATCTACATACCCTTGTAGATCGCGAGCAGAAGCGTTCAAGAGAACGGGGATGATGGAGTCGTACTCGCCGTGATCCAAATCACCGATGACCAAGTGCCGAACGGACGGCACCTCCGTGTTCAACACACGTACGGAGCGGATGACGTCTCCTCCTTCTTGATCCAGCAAGGGGGAAGGAGAGGTTGATGAATATCCAGCAGCACGACGGCGTGGTGGTGGATGCAGCGGTGATCGCAGCAGGGCTTCGCCGAGTTTCTGTGAGAGGGAGAGGTGTAGCAGGGGAGAGGGAGGCGCCAAGACTTGAGGCGCGGCTGCCCTCCCTCCCCCCCCCCTTTATATAGGCCCCCTAGGGGGGTGCGCCGGCCCTAGGAGATGGGATCTCCTAGGGGGGCCGCGGCCAAGGGGGTGGAGTACCCCCCAAGGCAAGTGGAGGTGCCCCCTCCCCTAGGGTTCCCAACCCTAGGCGCATGGGGGGGCCAAGGGGGGGCGCACCAGCCCACTATGGGCTGGTTCCCCTCTCCACTTCAGCCCATGGGGCCCTCCGGAATGGGTGGCCCCACCCGGTGGACCCCCGGGACCCATCCGGTGGTCCCGGTACAATACCGGTGACCCCGAAACTTTCCCGATGGCCGAAACTACACTTCCTATATATAATTCTTCACCTCCGGACAATTCCGGAACTCCTCGTGATGTCCAGGATCTCATCCGGGACTCCGAACAACTTTCAGATTACTGCATACTCATATCTATACAACCCTAGCGTCACCGAACCTTAAGTGTGTAGACCCTACGGGTTCGGGAGACAAGCAGACATGACCGAGACGACTCTCTGGTCAATAACCAACAGCGGGATCTGGATACCCATGTTGGCTCCCACATGCTCCTCGATGATCTCATCGGATGAACCACGATGTCGAGGACCTAATCAATCCCGTACTCAATTCCCTTTGTCAATCGGTACGTTACTTGCCCGAGACTCGATCGTCGGTATCCCAATATCTTATTCAGTCTCGTTACCGGCAAGTCACTTTACTCGTACCGTAATGCATGATCCTGTGATCAACCACTTGATCACATTGAGCTCATTATGATGATGCATTACCGAGTGGGCCCAGAGATACCTCTCCGTCATACGGAGTGACAAATCCCAGTCTCGATTCGTGCCAACCCAACAGACACTTTCGGAGATACCTGTAATGTACCTTTATAGTCACCCAGTTACATTGTGACATTTGGCACACCCAAGGCACTCCTACGGTATCTGGGCGTTGCACAATCTCATGGTCTAAGGAAATGATACTTGACATCCAGAAAAGCTACAGCAAACGAACTACACGATCTTTGTGCTATGCTTAGGTTTGGGTCTTGTCCATCACATCATTCTCCTAATGATGTGATCCCGTTATCAATGACATCCCCATGTCCATAGCCAGGAAACCATGACTATCTGTTGATCAACGAGCTAGTCAACTAGAGGCTCACTAGGGACACATTGTGGTCTATGTATTTACACATGTATTACGATTTCCGGATAATACAATTATAGCATGAATAATAGACAATTATCATGAACAAGGAAATATAATAATCATTTTATTATTGCCTCTAGGGCATATTTCCAACACTTCAATCTTGTATCTTCATAGTCCAACAGTCCGGCCAAAGGATATAGTTCGGCTGTCCGGAGACCCCCTAATCCAGGACTCCCTCAGAGATATTTTATAACCAGAGAGGAGGCGGAAGTGTATAAGAGGAGGGCTGAGATAGCTCGCCTCCAAGCTGCAGCCCACGATGCAATGACTGTTGCATCTCAGTATGACCCCAACTACAACTTTGGATATCCGCCAGACCAGTCGTGGCCATAGACCAACTTAGGCGAAAAGCCTAAGCTTGGGGGAGTACGTATTTCTCACCAACATTACATTCATGTTCACACACTCATTACTAGATGTCGGTGCTCATACTTTTTCATTGTAATATCCATGCTAGTTTATTTATTTTTTATGCTTTCTTCTTGTGTGTTTGAAATAAACCTTAAGAAAAAACAAAAAAATTAGTTGTAGCTTTTAGCTAGTTTTAATTTCTATGCTTGTAGTAGTAATTAAAAAGAAACCCAAAAAGATTTAATGTTCTTCTTTTACTTGTTGGGAACTTTCCCGTGTAAATAGTTTTATTTCTTTTCTTTTCTTTGGGGGTCGATAGGAGAAGAACATAATTAAATTGTTGAAGTGACTCCTATATGCATTATTGTTGATTTAACCAAGAGTCCATATTGCCTTGTCTTCTCCTGTTTATTGAATGCTTGCAGATTCTAGCTTAGTCCAATGCACGTGCACTGTTATTATTATTCACATCATTCGGTCGTGCAAGTGAAAGGCAATTATGACGATATATGATGGACTGATTGAGATGGGAGAAGCTGGTATGAACTCGACCTCTCTTGTTTTTGTAAATATGATTAGTTCATCGTTCCTGATTCAGCCTATTATGAATAAACATGTTTGCAATGACAATTAGAGATTATAGTTGTTTATGCCATGCTTAATTAGATAGGAGCTTATAATGGTTTACCTTGCATGCCAACATGCTATTAAAATGGTTGTGATGTGGTATGATAGGGTGGTATACTCTCTTGAACGATTCGAGTGGCTTGACTTGGCACATGTTCACGCATGTAGTTAAAACAAAATCAACATAGCCTCTACGATATTTATGTTCATGGTTCATTATATCCTACTCATGCTTGCATTCGGTGTTGATTAATTTTAATGCATGTTCATGACTGTTGTCGCTCTCTAGCTGGTCGCTTCCTAGTCTTTTTCTAGCCTTCACTTCTACTAAGCTGGAATACTTCTTGTGCATCCAATCCCATAAACCCCAATGTTGTTCCATATGAGTCCGCCATACCTACCTATATGCGGTATCTACCTGCCGTTCCAAGTAAATTTGTATGTGCCAAACTCTAAACCTTCAAATAAACATTCTGTTTTGTATGCTCGAATAGCTCATGTATCAACTAGGGTTGTCCGTATCTTCCATGTTAGGCGGGTTATTCTCAAGAGGAGTGGACTCCGCTCCTCACTCACGAGAAAATGGCTGGTCACCGGGATGCCCAGTCCCATGCTTTATGCAAATCAAATCAAAATAATTGCAAACAAAACTCCCCGGGGACTGTTGTTAGTTGGAGGCACTCGTTGTTTCAAGCAAGCCGTGGACTGATGCTTGTTGGTGGAGGGGAGTATAAACTTTACCATTCTGTTTGGGAACCGCCTATAATGTGTGTAGCATGGAAGATATCGCCATCTCTTGGTTGTTATGTTGACAATGAAAGTATACCGCTCAAAATATTATTCACCTCTATTTCAAAATCAAGCTCTGGCATCTCTACAAATCCCTGCTTCCCTCTGCGAAGGGCCTGTCTATTTACTTTTATGTTGAGTCATCATCCTCTTATTAAAAAGCACCAGTTGGAGAGCACCGCTGTCATTTGCATTCATTATTGTTAGTTTACATTGAGTATGACTTGACTAGATCTCTTTTACCATGAATTACAATGTCTAGTCAGTCCTTGATCTTTAAAGGTGCTCTGCATTTATGTTTTGCGGTCTCAGAAAGGGCTAGCGAGATACCATATTGTTATATCATATTATGATTGTTTTGAGAAAGTGTTGTCATCCGAGATTTATTATTATTGCTCGCTAGGTGATTATGACATTGATATGAGTAAACATGAGACCTAAGAGTTATTGTGAATATGGTTAGTTCATAATCTTTGCTGAAAACTTGAATGCTGGCTTTACATATTTACAACAACAAGAGCAAACAGAGTTTGTAAAAGTTTTTCTTTATCACTTTCAGTTTGTCAACTGAATTGCTTGAGGACAAGCAAAGGGTTAAGCTTGGGGGAGTTGATACATCTCCATCGTATCTACTTTTCCAAACACTTTTGCCCTTGTTTTGGACTCTAACTTGCATGATTTGAACGGAACTAACCTGGACTGGCGTTGTTTTTAGCAGAATTGCCATGGTGTTATTTATGTGCAGAAACAAAAGTTCTCAGAATAACCTGAAACTCCACGGAGATTATTTTTGGAAATAATAAAAAAATACTGGCAAAGAATCAAGGCCAGGGGGCCCACACCCTAGCCACGAGGGTGGGGGCGCGCCTGCCCCCCTGGGCGCGCCCCCTGCCTCGTGGGCCCCCTGGAGCTCCACCGACCTAAACTCCAACTCCATATATTTGTGTTCGGGGAGAAAAAAATCAAGGAGAAGGATTCATCGCATTTTACGATACGGATCCGCCGCCAAGCTCTAAACTCTCTCGGGAGGGCTGATCTGGAGTCTGTTCGGGGCTCCGGAGAGGGGAATCCGTCGCCATCGTCATCATCAACCATTCTCCATCACCAATTTCATGATGCTCACCGTCGTGTGTGAGTAATTCCATCATAGGCTTGTTGGACGGTGATGGGTTGGATGAGATTTATCATGTAATCGAGTTAGTTTTGTTAGGGTTTGATCCCTAGTATCCACTATGTTCTGAGATTGATGTTGCTATGACTTTGCTTTGCTTAATGCTTGTCACTAGGGCCCGAGTGCCATGATTTCAGATCTGAACCTATTATGTTTTCATGAATATATGTGAGTTCTTGATCCTATCTTGCAAGTCTATAGTCACCTACTATGTGTTATGATCCGGCAACCCCGAAGTGACAATAGTCGGGACCACTCCCGGTGATGACCTTAGTTTGAGGAGTTCATGTATTCACTATGTGTTAATGCTTTGGTCCGGTACTCTATTAAAAGGAGGCCTTAATATCCCTTAGTTTCCGCTAGGACTCTGCTGCCACGGGAGGGTAGGACAAAAGATGTCATGCAAGTTCTTTTCCATAAGCACGTATGACTATATTCGGAATACATGCCTACATTACATTGATGAATTGGAGCTAGTTCTATGTCACCCTAGGTTATGACTGTTACATGATGAACCACATCCGGCATAATTATCTATCACCGATCCAATGCCTACGAGCTTTTCACATATTGTTCTTCTCTTATTTACTTTTCCGTTGCTATTGTTATCATCACTACAAAATACCAAAAATATTACTTTTGCTACCGTTACCTTTTGCTACCGTTACCACTACTATCATATTACTTTGCTACTAAACACTTGCTGCAGATATTAAGTTTCCAGGTGTGGTTGAATTGACAACTCAGCTGCTAATACTTGAGAATATTTTGTGGCTCCCCTTGTGTCAAATCAATAAATTGGGTTGAATACTCTACCCTCGAAAACTGTTGCGATCCCCTATATTTGTGGGTTATCACCCAACACCCTCTTTCCTAGGGTTCTGGTTCAGAATCTGTTTCTTGAGAACATCACAAAGAGTCTGATGCCCTTTGAGGCTTTTATACATTCCTGTTTCAAGCAATGTCTTCAACCTAGCATTCTCATCAACAATAGTAGTGGTATCCTCAGAAGAGGGGTTAGTTTCCACATCAGCAGTTGAAGACATAGCAACAGTAGCGGTAGTAGAACATTCAGCAACAGAGACAACATTATCACGCTCAAGACATTTCAAACATGGTGGCTCAAAGTCTTCCTGAGCGGTACTGATCTATTGAGCGCGAAGTGACTCATTCTATTTTTGAAGATCTTCATGAGACGCTCTCAGGTTCTCAAGTTCTTGCTTCCTTTGAAGATAATCATAGGAGAGCTTCTCATGAGTAGCTGAGAGTGTTTCATGACGACTTTCAAGTTATTCGTACTTAACAGGAAGATTTTTTATGTCTTCAATTAAGGACTGAGTTCGAGTCATTTCCGTGTCCAACAGATCATCGCTTTTGTCTAGCAACTTTTGAATGTTTTCCGTAGCATTTTGTTGTTCTGTTGCAATTTTAGCAAGTGTTTTGTAGCTAGGTTTAGATCACATTCAGAGTCATCTTCACTGGATGTTTGAAAGTAAGCATCACGTGAGTTTACCTTGGCACCACGTGCCATGAAGCAGTAGGTTGGAGCAGAGTCATCCTCATCATCAGCATCGGTGTTGGCGACGATGTCATTGTCTTCAGTGTTGAAGATGGACTTGGCGACATATGTTGAAGCTAGAGTCAGGCTTGCCACGCCTGAATCTGACTCCTCCTCCGACTCTACCTCCGCCTCCTTAGAAGCAGACTCCTCCTCTGAATCCATTTCCTTGCCAACAAACACACGAACCTTGCTTGATGAGCTCTTCTTGTATGATGAAGGCTTCGATGAAGACTTTGAGGGTTTCTTCTTCTTCTTGTCATCAGAATCATATTCTTTGCTCTACTTCTTGGTCTCATTGACCCATTGTGGACACTCAGAGATGTAGTGACCAGGTTTCTTGCATTTGTGGCATGTTCTCTTATTGTAGTCACGAGAGGAAGCTTCATCATTTCTTGAGTTGGATCTTGAAGACTTTCTGAAGCCTTTCTTCTTGGAGAACTTCTGGAACTTCTTCACGAGCATAGCTAGCTCCCTTCCAATGTCTTCAGGATCCCCAGAACTGCAGTCAGATTCTTCTTCAGATGAGGACACAACCTTTGCCTTCAAAGCCCGGGTTCGGTCATAGTTGGCGCCATAGATGTCTCTCTTCTCGAATAACTAGAACTCATGTGTGTTGAGTCTCTCGAGTATGTCAGACGGATCGAGAGTTTTGAAGTCAGGATGTTATTGAATCATCAGGGCCAGGGTGTCGAATGAGCTGTCAAGCGGTCTCAGAAGCTTCTTGATGATTTCGTGCTTGGTGATCTCAGTGGCGCCAAGCGCGCGAAGCTCGTTTTTGATATCAGTGAGGCGATCAAACGTGAGCTGGACATTCTCATTGTTGTTTCTGTTGAAGCGGTTGATGAGGTTGCGAAGAATCAATCCTTGAGTCTCTCTGAGTTGAGACACCTTCATTGACCTTGGAGAGTCAGTCCCAGACTATCTTCGCAGTTTCCAGTGCACTCACACGACCGTACTATCCTTTGGTCATATGACGACAGATGATGTTCTTGGCAGTCGAATCCAGTTGAATGAACCTCTTGACATCAGCAGCAGTGACACCTTCATTGACCTTGGGAACGCCATTCTTGACGACATAACAGAGGTCGGCGTCAATGGCTTCAAGATGCATGTGCATCTTGTTCTTCTAGTAGGGGTAATCAGTGCCACCGAAGACAGGGCATGCAGCCGAGACCTTGATTATCCCTGCAGTCGACATAGCTAAAACTCCAGGTGGTTAAACTGAATCACACAGAACAAGGGAGCACCTTGCTCTAATACCAATTGAAAGTGCTAGTTATTGACTAGAGGGGGGTGAATAGGCGATTTTTATGGAAGTCTTCAAAACACGAGGTCTTTGAAGACAAACAATAGAAATGAACCTATTGATATGCAGCGGAAGGTAGACTACACTAGACAAGCCATAGTCAAGATTGCAATGAAGTGAAAGCAGAAAGACTATCAGCAGCTAGGTAGTAAGGATCATGATGGAAGATAGTATGAAGCCAAAAAGTAAACAGTCTTCACTCGGTGAAGTCAATCAGATCATACAGGCATGCAATGACTTCACGAAGGCAAGATGTAAAGTAAAGGAAAGCGAAGGATAGAACCAATTGCTTGGTGAAGACAAGGAGTTGGTAGACCAGTTCCAGTTGCTGTCACAACTATACATCTAGTTAGGGAGGCTGAGATTCAACTCAGAAGACCACATCTTCACCTTATTCCCCTTGAGCTAAGGACACCCAGTCCTTGCCCAATCACTCTGGTAAGTCTTCAAGGTAGACTTACAAACCTTCACAGACTTCGTTCACCGGCGATCCACAATGACTCTTGGATGCTCAGAACTCGACGCCTAACCGGTTGGAGGATTCACAATCCTTAAGTGTAACAAGTCTTCAGGTCACGCAGGCAGAAAGACTTCAGTGATGCCTAACACACTTTGGCTCTGGGTGTTTAGGGCTTCGTCCTCGCAAGGATCTCTCTCTCAAATGCTTCGGAGGTGGGTTGCTCTCAAACGCAAAAGCCGTGCACGCACTCTGAGCAGCCACCAATTTATGGTGTAGGGTGGGCTATTTATAGCCAGGAGGCAACCCGACCTAATTTGTCCAAAATGACCCTGGGTCACTAAGGAACCGACACATGTCCAACGGTCGGATTTCAAACACACGTGACAGCTTGACTTGGGCTACAAGTAAAGCTGACTCATCCAGTTCTGGATAAGATTTGCTCTTATTGTCTTCGCTCGAAGACATAGGATTTGGTTGAGCATCACTTCAGTCACTCTGACTTTGTTCACTTGGACCCAACTTAACGGTACGGTGGTTCCTATGACTTAAAAAAGAAGAAAAGAAAACTATGAAACAACTATGTCTTCGCACTCCATAGTCTTCATATGAATGTCTTCTCATGTCATAATCTTCATCGTGAATGTCTTCACGAACCACCATTGTCTTCAATATCTTCACACATTTTTAGGGGTCATCTCTGGTAGGTAAACTGAATCAATAAGGGACTACTACCTGTGTTATCCTACAATTCTCACAAACACATTAGTCCCTCAACCAAGTTTGTCGTCAATACTCCAAAACCAACTAGGGGTGGCACTAGATGCACTTACATAAAGTACGGACCCTAGGCCTCATTTTCAAGCATTGCAATACACTTGTGTCACCATCTCTTCGCCGAACTAGTGCACCTATACAAGTTACCATTGTAGTTGGTGTGTTGGGGGCACAAGAGACTCTTTGTTATTTGGTTGCAGGGTTGTTTGAGAGAGACCATCTTCATCCTATGCCTCCCACAGATTGATAAACCTTAGGTGATCCACTTGAGGGGAAATTGCTACTGTCCTACAAAACTCTACGCTTGGAGGCCCAACACGAGTCTACAAGAACAAGTTGTGTAGTAGACATCAACAACCTACAACGACGATCCCTCGAGAAGGGAACGATGTCATAGACGCCGCCATCATCCGCCATGACCGAAGTCGGCGCGATTTTCATTGGAAGTCACGTCCCCCCAACCTCGTAACTGGCTGGAACCGAATGGAGCCTCGCCATGGAGACGAGGGTCGCCGTCGGCACGTCGGCAGGGAGCCTCCAGCCGCCCCTCACCGGTCCTCCTCACACCACCAGCCGGCCAAGGCCATACCGAGATGGATCTGGACACGACGCCAGATCCGTAACCATTGGAGCCACCCATGCACCGGCGGCCGCCACACCGCAGGCCATGTAGTTTCCCATCACTGCCACGCAGCAGGGGCGCCGCCCTGACTGCCATTCCCGGCCTCCCCATGTGAGATGCCGCCTCCACCTCACAAGATCTGTCGTGGTGCCCGCTCGCCCTAGAGATGCAGGGCCTGCCGCCACTGCGGCTCTTGCCGGTGGCAGCGGCGGCTGGGGATGGAGGAGCGGGGAGGGGCTGGCGGCGCATGATCGGGGGGCCCTGGCACTGCCCGAGGGGAGGCGACGCGAGGGATAGGGGAGAGTGGAGGGGAGGGGAGAGCGACGGCTAAGTCCTCATCATGGTATTAGATAATACACTGAAATAAAGTTTAAGCAAGAATTTTGATGCCATTTATGTATGATTTTTATCAAAATGGGAAATTTCATGTTCTATTGATGACCCACAAGTATAGGGGATCAATCGTAGTCCTTTCGATAAGTAAGAGTGTCAAACCCAACGAGGAGCAGAAGGAATCAATGAGCGGTTTTCAGCAAGGTATTCTATGTAAGTGTTGTAAGATAGTTTTGATAGATAGTTTGATAGCAAGATAATTGGTAACAAGTGACAGGTAACAAAAGTAAGAAGGTAAAACAAGGTGGATCAATCCTTATTATTGCTAAGGACAACTCGTAAGTACTTCTAATAGTAATTAAAATGTTCTCAAGGACACACGGGAATTTCATCTAGTTACTTTCACCATGATTCATTGACTCGCGTTCATTGCTTTGATAAATTGTCATGTGGGTGGACCAGATCTAAGGTGATTTTCTTACTTTAATAAATAACTTACTTATTACGCCCTCTCGCAAGCATTCGGTACTATC
The DNA here is from genome assembly GCF_003073215.2 of Triticum urartu. Classification (NCBI taxonomy): domain Eukaryota; kingdom Viridiplantae; phylum Streptophyta; class Magnoliopsida; order Poales; family Poaceae; genus Triticum; species Triticum urartu. The sequence continues at coordinate 505,648,645 of NC_053027.1, read as the reverse complement.
GGAGAAGATAAATCTAATCATAGCATGAAACATATGGATCCAAAGCAACCCCTTACCGAACAACTCATAAACTGGGGTTTAGGTTTTTGTCACTCCCGCAATCCATCTTCCACAACTAATTCCACAATGCCTTCCCCTAGGCCCAAGCATGGTGAAGTGTCATGTAGTTAAAGTTCACACGAGACCACTAGAGGAAGAACAACATAACACGTCATCAAAACATTGAACAAAAACCAACTTCACATGATTACTTATAACAAGACTTATCCCATGTCATCAAGAACAAATGGAACTACTCACAAATCATATTCATGTTCATGATCAGAGGAGATAAATATATGATGACCAATTTGAACATATAATCTTCCACCAAGTAAACCAACTAGCATCAACTACAAGATGTAATCAACACCACTAGCACTCCCAAGTATCAATCTGAGGTTTGGTACAAAGATTGAATGCAAGGGAAGAACTAGGGTTTGGATATGAGATGGTGTTGATGAAGATGTTGATGTTGATGAGTCCTCCCATGATGAGGCTTCGATCCTCCCCTCCCCCTGAGGGAAGTATCCTCGGCAGAATCGCTCCGCCAAAGAGCAAAAGTGATCCGCCTCTGGTTCCACCTCAAGATGGTGATGGCTGGTCCGGAAAGTCTTATTTCTATTTTTTTCTAGGGTAAATGGCTTCATATAGCAGAAGATGGATGTTGGGGGACCTCCATGGGCACCGCAAGCTCACTTGGCGTGCCTAATGGGGTGGGTGCGCCCTTGAGCTTGTGGGCCCATGGAGGTTCTCTCTGGTATCTTTTTCTTCTAGTATTTTTTATATATTTCAAAATAAATCTCCTTAAATTTTCAAAGTCATTTGGAGCTCCGGAGAATAGCTTTCTCTGTTGTAGCTTTTTGAGGCTTAGAATTCCAGCTACCGGCAATCTCCCTCTTGTGATATAACTTACAATTTAAGAGAGAAAAGGCATTAAAATTGAATCATAAAGTGAAATATAACTCTAAAAATATAAATAAGAGTAAGACAACATGATGCAAAGTGGACGTATCAACTCTCCCAAGTTTAGACTCTGTTTGCCCTCAAGCGAATGCCAAACTCAATAAACATGACCACAAGTTTAGAGAGAGGTGTCGATAAAAAGAAAATACGGACATGGTAGCATCATATTTATAATCATCATTATAAAAATGATTATTCATTCATAATACTTCCAATGATCAAGTAACAATCTATTCACAAGCCAAGGTATAGACAATAAACTCTTTTGGGAACTAAACAACTATGTTTTCAGTCATTCAAGCAATTAACATTCATCGTACTTTCCGGGAGAGTCTATGTAAGAGCTTTTGATTTGGAAAACTTCACATACTCAACTATCATATAGTCTTCCAATGATTACTGGTACTTGAGGGAGTCCTGGATTAGGGGGTGTCCGGATAGCCGGACTATACCTTCGGCCGGACTCCTGGACTATGAAGATACAAGATTGAAGACTTCGTCCCGTGTCCGGAAGGGACTTTCCTTGGCGTGGAAGGCAAGCTTGGCGATACGGATGTTCAGATCTCCTACCATTGTAACCGACTTTGTGTAACCTAACCCTCTCCGGTGTCTATATAAACCGGAGGGTTTTAGTCCGTAGGACAACATAGACAACAACAATCATACCATAGGCTAGCTTCTAGGGTTTAGCCTCTCCGATCTCGTGGTAGATCTACTCTTGTACTACCCATATCATCAATATTAATCAAGCAGGACGTAGGGTTTTACCTCCATCGAGAGGGCCCGAAACGGGGTAAAACTTCGTGTCCCTTGCCTCTTGTTACCATCCGGTCTAGACGCACAGTTCGGGACCCCCTACCCGAGATCCGCCGGTTTTGACACCGACATTGGTGCTTTCATTGACAGTTCCTCTGTGTCGTCGCCATCAGGAAGGATGCCTCGCCCCGTCTTTAAAGACGGCACCGTTGCTAAGGGAGCTTTGGTTGTCGGCCAAACCCTCCGGCTAGGTGGTTTTCTTATGACCGCCCGTTCGGCTTCTGCGCCGACGATGACCTCTCAGGCCATCGAAAACAATCTTCATGTCAGCTCGGAACTCGCCGAGCAGTTAGATCCAATTGAGCTCTCCTCCATAAACGAGCTCTTGGATCACTTCGCCGCCCTGGGAGTCGCTACGGATTACGACCAGATTGGGCCTAAACCCGATCTGAGAGAGATTAACTCCCCCCAAGTCACCCATCACGTTGTCGTGGTAGAGGGACAGTGCGACAACCCTTCATCTATCTTAAGGACTCGTTATGTCCGGATTCCCGATCCCTCCAAGCCGGATACCCGCGGAGGGGAGGATATCACTCAAGACCTGAACTTAGAGTCAAGCGACGGACTGGATTCATTGGACAACATCCAGAAATCCAAATTTTCGAATTCGGAAATTCCTCGGCCTCTGAGCCTCAGATGGGGTGAGGTTTCAGATTTAATTCCACCCACCCACCCAAACATTAGCGATCTATCCCAAATTAGGCAAGAGCCCAAAGAAATAGTACATCATTACTGGGCCAGATTCCTTCTGGTTATGAACAGGATAAAGGACTGCCGTGAGAAAGACGCGATTTCATTCTTCTGCAATAATTGCACGGACAAGGGAATCCTCAACGCCATAAGTCACCGTGATATTACACTCTTCGCTGACTTGGCGTCCATAGTACGAAAGTACTGTGCGATGGAAAGCGCCCGGAAAACCGAAATAAAATTTTGGGACAATCCGGCCCTGAATGCAAACCCAGTCCGAAATAAAAGGGTGCATCATCGCCAAACACCCGGGTCAAAAACCAAAAAGCAAAAACCCTCTACAGGGCATGGAACCGTATTGGAAGGATGGCTTAATGGACCCTGTAAAATTCATAGTACAGAGAATGCCACACCAACTCACAGCCTTAGAGCATGTTGGATACTCCAGCTGGTGGCCAAAATTGGCGAAAATCTCCTAATTCCAGAGGCCGCAAAAAGCCACCCCAGAGACACCAATACGGTATTAACAGTCTTCGAGACCTTCGCATCAAATAATATGCGAAAAAGGACACTCCGCAGCCTTGGCGAAGTCTACCAAGTAGCAACAATAAACCCATGGAGTGACACGGCTATTACCTTTAACGCCAGTGATGAACCTAAATTCCGAACAGCCCGAGCACCAGCCGCATTGGTCCTCAGTCTAATAGTGGACGGCTTTCGTCTTACCAAGGTACTCATGGACGGCGGCAGCGGATTGAACCTCATTTATGAGGAAACTCTTCAAAAAATGGAAATAGACTGGAACCGCATCGAGCGAAGCAGCACAACCTTTAGAGGAATAATCCCCAGTCGGGAAGCGCGCTGTACAGGAAAAATCACACTAGATGTGGTGTTCGGCACACCGGATAATTACAGGTCCGAAGAGGTCACGTTCCATGTGGCCCCGTTCAGCAGCGGTTATCACGCTCTGCTAGGGCGGGAAGCGTTTACAATCTTCCAAGCAATACCCCATTACGGGTACATGAAGCTCAAGATGCCCGGGCCCAACGGGATCATCACTCTCTCTAGTGATCCGGACATAGCACTCCGCGCTGAAAACAAGACAGCCGCATTGGCCCTTGAGGCACTATCCGAAGCCCTAGCGGCTGAGGAACTGACTGCGCTGTGCTCTACGGTGAATAGGGACGACGTGGTACTCGACAAAATATCCAAGTCCACCTCTTTTAAACCAGCGGACGAAATAGTCAAATTCCAAGTCCATCCAACGGACCCCAATAAAACAGCTTCCATCGGGGCACAATTAAACCCTGACGTAGGCGCCGCACTGCGAGAGTTCCTACAAGAGAACTGGGACATTTTCGCCTGGCACCCTTCAGACATGCCAGGAATCCCACGCAGGCTGGCCAAGCACAGCTTAAATATCCGAACAGGATTCAAACCTGTCAAACAGGCTCTTTGGCGTTTTTTTGAACCTAAGAGACGGGCCATAGGAGAGGAGCTAGCAAAGCTATTGGAGGCCGGATTCATCAGAGATATAAAACATCAGGACTGGCTAGCAAACCTGGTGATGGTACCAAAGAAGGACAAATCCTGGCGCCTGTGCATTGACTTTAAAGACCTTAACAAGGCTTGCCCAAAGGATCCCTTCCCCCTCCCCCGCATCGATCAAATCATCGACGCTACCGCAGGACACGATTCGTTGTGTTTCCTCGACGCATATTCCGGCTACCATCAAATCAAGATGGCAGAATCAAACCAAGCCGCAACGGCATTCATCACACCATACGGCCCTTTCTGCTTCAACACAATGCCCTTCGGGCTTAAAAATGCCGGTGCAACATATCAGCGCATGATTCAGACATGTCTGGCAAACCAGATCGGCAAAACAGTGGAGGCATATGTAGATAATGTGGTCGTCAAAACAAGACATGTCGAATCTCTAGTAGACGACTTGAGGCTCACATTCGATAACCTCCGAACATTTTAAAACATTATAACTGGGCACCCTGGGAGCTCCCTCACGCTACCAGCCTTCGGAGCCGTTCGATTTCACGTAATGATCGTCTCTGGCCGTTGGATGTGCACTGTATTTTTCTAAACGCTCCCCTTCCCGCAACTTCTCGAGGGCAGCTACTCCCGTAACATTTTTGGAGTAATGTGGTTAATTGGGCCAAACTGCCCACCTAGCATAGCCGCTGGCCGAAGCGAGAGGGAGCGATTGGTGTGCTCGCTAACCCTAACCAAGGCGAGCGGCAGCGGCGGCGGCGAGCTGGCGGCTGGTGCCAGGTCCCGTTTAGCCCTTGTGGTCGCGATGTTAACGGGCTATTTCTATCTTCCTCAGTTCTGGTCTCCCCTAAAAGGGGATCCATCTACGAGGGTTACACAAAAGAGCGATCGAAGAGAAGGGACCCTAATGACGGCGGAAGGAAGACCAAGAGGGGGCGTCGAAGCTGGTCACCGCCACTAGGATACCGGCGCCCGTCGGCGTGGTGATGGCATGGTGGCGGAAGAAGGTTCTCGGAATGCCGCGCACTGGCTGCCGTCTCCACCTGCGTCTATGCGCGAAGATAGGTACGTCGTCGCGCGCTTGACGTACTCCCTAATCCCGTGCACGCATCCTCCCAGTCTCGCCCTAGGTCAGAGTGAGAGTGAGAGTGAGGTAGATCGAGAGAGAGAGGAGCAGTGTTGATTCATGGCAGTGGCGGGTTTTACCCAAATCCTGAATGACGAGCACGGGAGGTGGCGCTCGATCTGGGAGTAGAGTGCTCACATGCTCCCAGATTATTGCTCACATGAGGACTCAAGTAGACAAAGTACAAGTACATACCAATTCCTTTGAAGATTGTGGACAACCAAGGAGAGAAAAATAATAATCATGGATATGTTTCAATCGTGCTCTACCTTTTGCCTTCCTGGATTTTCTCCTGGTGTTACAGATTTTTGTGCCTGCTTCTCGGTTTCAATCTTTCATGTATGCGAGTTATTTCTATTTCAGTTGACAAGTCACTAGGAATCTGCCGGATGATTGCTATGTTTTCATTCTTGGTAGTATTTTATATGGGTATGACTGTGAGCGTCTAACTTTATTTCTATAATCAAATAACAGGACCATGGTTAGGTAAAAACCTGAAGGGAAATAAACAATCTGGTGCCATGGTTGTCAAGGAAGGTGGATGTTTACTTATAATTCTGCTACTATTTGACTTGTGACTTTTGTTCTTCAACTGAATCTTATCCTTGGCTTTTCTAACAAAAATCTGCATTTGCAAGGCAAGATGTTTGAACAATGCACCCGAAACTTGAGAGCGATGTGTCATTGAGATTCCATTTTGTTGGTGAGGTTGGTGGCGGAGGGGGCGAGTAAGTCTTATTTGAGTGAAAGAACATGTAGTATATTTTGCTTCAAGGATATTTTTGCATGTAGCTAAAGTGGTTCGAATGGGAAATGATTTGCTACCAATTATACTTTTATCTGTTTTTTCTTCTCTTCACACATATTCACTATTAGAGTTAGAGGTTAATATGCTACATTCATTTTCCTCAATGCAGTCGTGTCCAACCAAGATTTAGCGTTAATTCATGCTTGTTTATGACATGGAGCTACACTGGGGTCTTACAGAAGTGAACCTAATTGTATTATTTGCCATATCCTGCAGAATACTTAATTTTTTGAGTAGTTTATGATTATAATTATAAAATGCTAATATATACACAGTTCCATAGATCAGTGATACTGATATAGCATAGTGCGGCTGCGACTGCCACAATTCTTCCTATTAAACAAGATAGAAGAGGTTACCAAAATTCGTAAGAGACTAGCTTCATGGTTGGATGCACCATTTTTGTCGTCGTGGACTATTGCTACTCTTAGCTAATTCCTTGCACCATGGAAATGTTTTACCTGTGTCACTGGAAAAAAAAGAATTTATTTGACCTTTTGTAGTGATTTTCATTCAAGCTGACACTTTACACCTTCCTTTGGTTGTTCCAGGACTCGGGTTTGGAAGGCCAGCCAGGCACACCGAAGAGAGGCGAGCTTCAGTTTTTTCACTAATTGGGACGATCCCTTGTTGCATGCCATTAACGACTATGCTGCATGAATTATGTCTTTCAGGCAGAGGGGCGGAATGAATGGAATACCAATAGGTGCAAGAAGGGTGACTGCTCCGTCGAGGATGGTTAGTACTTCCATTCCAAACTGTAGTGCGCATAGATTTTTTGGAAAGTCAAACATTACAAAGTTTGACCAAATTTATAAAAGGAATTATTTATATCTACAAAACCAAATATATATAAAATACAAAACTACGTCGTATGGTGAATTTAATGTTATATGTTTGCCATTCTAGATATGTTTTTTCTGTACAAACTTGGTCAAAATGAGGTTTGACATTTTAAAAAATGTATATGAACTACATTATGGAACGGAGGGAGTACAAGAAGAGCAATAAGAAGAGTGCCAAGCCGTTGGAGTTAGCCACCCAAGGACTCTGTCCATGTCCGGGCAGGCAGGGCGAAAGTATTAGCGCAACCTTGAAGAGAGGTTACATTATTGTCTATGGATGTTTTTTTTCCTTTTTCTGGTTCAGCTTGTTGAATTTATTCATGCTGCATTGAATTGTACCTCCACATGGATAGGTGGGAATAGATCAAGTGGAGCATGAAGTTTGAAACTTCTCAAGAACCTGGTTCCATGTAACAAGGTAGTCCCTCTGTAAATAAATTTAAGAGCGTTTAGTGATTTCATGATAAGAAACCGAAAAGAACCAAGTTTGATCTTTATGCATGTTATTTTCTGTAATGAAAAAAAAACTACGCAAAAGATCAGTAAATATGTTGGTGAAATTGTGGGTGTCACTTTCACTTGGTAATATTTTTTTCTTTTTGCTAGCAGCCTGGTGTTATTAGGGTGAGTACAAGTTGACACGCAAGCAAACATTACGTTGACTATGGATCATTATCTAACTGATTGTGTTGCTATTTTCACCACAGAAAATTGCATCTAGCAGTATTACTTATCTCCTTACCTGGTAGTAGTGGAAAAGAAGCTCATGCGTTGGAGAATGCTGTGAAGGCATATTATCTTGGGCGTGAGAAATTTCTATGGAAGGTATGTATCTGCTTTGTAACCCATTGCATATTAGTATCTCACAAGTAATGGAGTCGTTTTAGTTATCAGAGTAATAAATAATCATACTGATAAGTGATTATCATGGATTTAGTGGTCTGGTATATTTTATTCTTTTATTCAGTTCAAGGGGAAGTTGCCTATGTATCAGTGCAATTTTTGTAATTTTGCGTCGTCAGGCTACACAAGCTATCTTGCATGCCAATGAGGCATGAAAACTTTACATTTACCATGGAATGAATTTTCCTGATGCCTTTATCTATCGAGATGATATTCTGCTTCAGTGCCATCTTATTCTTTGCTGGTTGATTTTTCTATTTCCTCGTTCCATACTCTAAACATCATTCTGGCAGGTCTGCAACTTGAAAGATCAGTATGGTGGTACCACATTTAAACAATTATGTATGCTTGGAGCCTCGCCTGATTGGTGACACAAAACAAAAATCAATTTTCAATCACCCTGTTGCAGTTGCTAGAGAAAGACCAGTACGGTTGTACCATATTTAGACAATTGCATATGGGGGTATGACATGATATTATATCTTACACTTACACCACTGTTTTGTTTTCAGATTGAAGAGACCATGTTTCTTAGCCAATTTTTATCCCTCTTTGCATATACTCTATTACTTGTACTTTTTTTTTGCTTGGATATTATTTGATATTTAGTCCTAAACATTTGATCTTGCAATGGCGGAATTCAGTTATATTGAGATACTGCAGTTCCAATCATGTGGATTTCCATCAAACTTTGTTCAATTCATGCAAATTTAAGTTATATGTTATATGTTTCGTGCCTCTATATTTGTCAAGACTATATCATTTTATTATGTAAATAGACAGGCACAGCAACGCGCGCCATCGATGATCTAGTACGACATCAAGCTCAACCCGGAAAAATGTGTTTTCGGCATTCCAGCCGGAAAGCTCTTGGGCTTCATTGTATCCGGTAGAGGAACTGAAGCAAACCCAGCCAAGATCCGAGCTCTGTCGCAACTGGATATCCCAAAGGACCTCAAACAAATACAAAAGTTAACCGGATGTGTGGCGGCTCTAAGCCGCTTTATCTCCCGCTTAGGAGAAAAGGCCTTACCCCTTTACCGCCTCCTTCGGCGCACCGAACACTTTGAATGGACGGATGCAGCCACGGCCGGACTCGACGAAATAAAAGCCATATTGGCAACAAACCCAGTCCTGGCCGCGCCAAACCCAGGCGAACCAATGCTATTGTACATTGCAGCAACACATCAGATTGTAAGCGCAGTACTCGTTGCCGAACGAGAAACGGACGGACACAAATTCCCCCTTCAAAGGCCGGTCTATTATGTGTCCACTGTCCTCACTCCCTGCAAATCACGGTACCCGCATTATCAAAAGATCACATACGCGGTATTCATGGCATCCCGGAAGCTACGACACTACTTTCAAGAGTGTTCAATAACAATAGCATCGGAAGTACCACTTAACGATATTATAAACAACCGTGACGCAACGGGCCGGATTGCAAAATGGGCCATTGAGCTCCTCCCGTTCGACATAACTTATAAGTCACGGCGAGCCATCAAGTCGCAAGTCTTGGCCGACTTCGTCGCAGAATGGACGGAGGCCGAACTCCCTAAAGAGTACGGCACATATTCAAATTGGATCATGCATTTCGATGGCTCCAAGATGTTGGCCGGGCTGGGGGCTGGCGTCGTTTTGATGTCCCCTACAGGAGACACAGTTCAATACGTACTCCAGATTATGTACACAGACTCCAACAATGCAGCCGAATATGAGGCCCTTTTACATGGTCTCCGGATGACAGTATCCATGGGCATTCAACGCCTAGAGGTGCGCAGGGAATCGAACCTCGCAATATCCCAAATAAATGGAGACTTCGATGCCAAGGATCCAAAGATGGCGGCTTACCGTAACGCCGTCCTAAAAATGTCAGCTCGGTTCGAAGGGCTTCAATTTCACCACATAGCCTGGGAAAATAATCAGGCGGCAGATGTCCTGGCACGCATCGGCGCAAAACGCGATGCAGTCCCCCCCAACATCTTCTTGGAAAGGCTGTTCAAGCCATCCGTAGTATGGGAAGGGGAACCGCACAATAACAGCCCGGACCCAACCGCACTGCCCGACACCGAACATTCTGACACAATCGGCGGCTCCGCCAATGAAATAACACCTTCAGCCCACGTAATAATGGTCGTCATCGCCCCGTGGACAGAACCATTCCTCGCCTACCTTATTAGGCAGGAACTCCCCGAGGACCAAAACGAGGCACGCTGCATAGTGCGGCGATCCAAAGCCTACAAAGTCCACGAGGGAGAGCTTTATAAGAAAAGCACTACCGGAGTCCTTCAAAGGTGTATCTCCGAAGAGGAAGGGCGGAACCTCCTGGCTGAAATCCATGCCGGACTCGGTGGTCATCACGCTGCAGCTCGGTCCCTTGTAAGCAAGGCCTTCCGTACAGGCTTTTATTGGCCAACAGCCCGGGCAGACGCCCAGGACTTAGTCCAAAAATGCACCGGTTGCCAGCTCTTTGCAAACCAAAGCCATATGCCACACACTGCCCTCCAAACTATCCCCATCACTTGGCCCTTTGCGGTCTGGGGGCTTGACATGGTTGGACCCCTTAAAGGCGGAACCCACAAGCACAAATACTTACTGGTCATGGTGGATAAGTTCACCAAATGGATAGAAGCCAAGCCTGTTAAGACGGCCGAATCCGGACCTGTGGTAGACTTTATATCCAGGGTTGTACACCATTACAGCGTCCCCCACAACATCATCACTGATAACGACACGAACTTTACGGCCGACGAGGTAAAACTCTGGTGCAAAAACATGGGCATCAAGCTCGATTATGCTTCCGTCTATCACCCACAAACTAACGGCCAGGTCGAACACGCAAATGGTCTTATCATGAGCGGCATTAAACCCAGATTAGTGAGGTCCCTCAAGGAATCTAACACGCACTGGGTAGAGGAGCTCGACTCCGTACTCTGTGGGCTGCGGACCACGCCGAATCGCACCACCGGATACACACCGTTCTTTATGGTGTACGGCGCAGAGGCAGTTTTGCCTTGCGACATAATTCATGACTCACCTCGAGTGCGCATGTATGAGGAAAAAGAAGCCGAGCTCGATCGGCAGGACAGTTTGGACGCATTAGAGCAGGAGCGTGACGTGGCAAAAGCCCGTTCGCATTCTATCAATAGTAGGCTCGAAGATACCAAAGCAGAGAAGTACGGGCCAAAAACTACAACGTTGGCGAATTAGTTCTACACCTGCCGGACAAGAAAAAGGACAAATTCAAGCCCAAGTGGGAAGGTCCCTTCATAATTGACCAAGTCCTGACTGGTGGAGCGTACCGCCTGCGAAACGCATCGGATAACCGACTCGAGCCGAACCCATGGAACGCAGCCCGTCTCCGAAGATTCTATGCCTAGCGCCGGATCCTGTGTTCGTCTCCTTACTCTGTCCATTTTTTATATACTTTCTGTCTTACATTTCTCTCCTTCTCTCTCTTTCCCTCTCTTATAACCTTTAAAGGCTCATAAAGTGACGCGCTATCCGCGCTCCGTAAACCTGGGGGCTTCTTTAAACAGAAGCTTATTTATACGGGCTTCATGCCCAACACATGTGTCAAACTTTCGCATGTACCTTTTATTCACCATTATATGCATCGATATGACTTAAGTTTTGGCCAAGCTGGGTTGACTGGCTCCTGTGCTTACCCCTACGTTCCCGATTATTCGGCTAGGTGGTAAAGGGAGCACCTCTGCAATTGTTACTGCCGGGTCAGCCGGACGTGTACCTCAGACTGGGTGAAGCCGAAAGCTAGCGTTCTTAAGGGAATATTCGGTCGGTGAACTAAAGATGATCTTTTTCTTATTTATCTACATGCCCCCAGATGTTTTTCCTGCGTTTCTTTTCGCAGCATGGACATGCACTTTAGGGCATGCCTCCCAGGGAAAGGAACCCCTAACGGAACTATTCTCCCTAGAAGATGTTTCTTACTAACCATGTAATATAACATAACTAGTCGGGCACTTGTCTGTTCACGCACTAATGACCCCTACGCCTGGTCTCCATGCATTCCCCGGTTCTTATATAACCGCATGGGAATTCGGACACACTCCGGACCGTCAGGTCCCGAGGTTGAAGCGAAAAGGTCGGCCATGACAAATGATCTACAATCTGGCTAGAAGGCATTATAAATGTCAATTAAATTACATAGTCATTTTGACTGATTGTATTCCTCTTCAATACCATCTAACAGGCTGTCTAATTTATAGTCCTGCTGGGAATACTTTGCGGCCAACTCTACTTGGCCGTATACTAAGCTTACAGGGATCTCCTTCCCATTGGGCCCTATAGGACCGACCTCGGCCATGTGGTTGGGGTCAGCCTTTGAGTATCGTGTCTTCACCATGGCCCAGGCCTCCCTAGCGCCTTGACGGCAGGCCGATATCTTCCACAATCGGAAGCGCCGCCGTGCTCCCTTTAGCTTCTCCGCAAGCTCTCCAAGACCTTCGGGCATGGAGATGGATGGCCACAGGGCCTGGACGACACCTTGCATCGCCTGCCGAACTCGATCGAGTAGTTGCGAGAGCTCGGGAAGAAGGTCATTCGTAGAACCGGGCATCTCCTCTACAGGACGACCTGTTAGCACACCTACAGACATTGCTCTGTTAGTCGACTTCCCCGCCGAACTTTCTTTTAAAGATTCGTTCAAGCACTTACTAAATATGCCGCGCCGAATCCGCTGATTCTCCTTTACGGAGTCTGACAGCTGGGCACGAACAACTTTCAGCTCGACGCCCAGCTTGGTGTTGGCATCCTGGAGATCGTTCTTCTCCCGCCTCACCTTCGTCAGCACCTTCTCACCAGCCTTTAGCTGGCGTAGGAGGTGTTGCCTTTCCGGATTCAATCTGGCGCCATCTGCAATTTCATTCGTCAGATTCGCACCCATGCCGCGCTTCGTGAAGTACTTATCTTTCAAAGCGTATATTACCAGAGGGGGTCTCTTTGGGCTCCCCTGCCGCGGCCAGTGCGGCCTCAAGTTGGGCTTTGCACTCTTCCAGCTCCTTGGACAGTAGGGAATTCTTCTCTGTAAGAACCTGCATAACAAATGATCCTTAAATCAGTTATTCTAACTGTTTCAAGTCTCGGGGGCTACTGGTCTATATATAATTACCAAAATTTTCTTACCCGTATGTCTTTCACATATTGCTCCGTGGCTCTGGCTAGACCATTTTGAGCGGCACGGAGGTACGCATCTCCCTAATTGAAGGCATCTAACGCCCCTTGGGAGAAACAAGCGTCGCGAAGAATTGTCCGGCGGCGCCTGTGGTTCATGGCACTCTCCACCTCAGAGTTGGTGGCAGACAACCCGTCCGCATCTTCCGTCGGAGGAGCGTCTGGCACGCGCCTTGCGTTCGCCTCCGCCTCCGGACCAGGCTTTGGAACCTGGCTGGTGGAGGCGCGATTGGCAGCCTCTCCGGATATAGTCTGGCGAGGTCTCTTTGTCCTAAAGAAAGCACAAGTGTCAAATGTGCCTCGAAGGTATAACACCTAGGAAGGGGGGCGCACCATACCTTTGCGCTGATGCCTCGGTCTGGACCGCACTTCTTTTCTGCCCACGGGGCCCTGCGGCCCTTCGTTGGCTTGTCGCCGCAGGTTCGGCCTTCCGCCTCAAAAACCTCCCCTGCAAAGTTCGGTTGTAATCAGGAAACTGAAAACACGAGAGGGCGGACACCCATTCGGGGTACTGGGACTTTGATCTCAGTTACCTGGGAGGCCGGAATTAGCCCTGGGTAATCAGCCGTAATGGCTACCAAGGCATTGTCCATACTCGATTGATGGAACACTCCATCAATTAGCTCCACAGATATGTCCGGATCCTCTTGAGAGGCCGGGTCGAGGGAACGTCCTACGTCCTCGGGTTGTGGAGGAGGGCTGCTTATTTCCTTAACAGCCCGGCGCAGTTCCTACGTTGAAGTCATCAGACTGAATATTTAACAATGGGAATACGAAACAGATGAGCAAGTAAATGCGACCACTTACCCAGCTTGGGGGATTGTGCATAGAGAATCCACCCTGTGGGTTGACGCGGAGAAATTCCTCCTCTTCTCCCTTGTACAAAGTGGACAAGATCCTTAGTAGAGCGGCAGCCGAATCCGGCCCCTTACAGCCGCAGCGGGTGGCGTCGTCCTCCCCGTTGAAGTCCCACATGGGGTGGCTTCTATACTGAAGCGGCTGCACCCCCCGCATGATGCATCCGGCCATAACTCCGATCATGGTTAGTCCGGAATGGGCCAACAGTCTTATTCGGCCCATCAGGTAAATGATGTCCCTGTCACTTTCCCTCTGAGGGCTCTGCGGACGCCAGCTTAGGCGCTTCTTTAAGGGAGCGTCGTCGAATTCAGGGAGGCCGACCCGGACAGGATCCGGCAGCGGGACGTCTTCTATATAGAACCATTCCGAGGGCCAGTCTTCGGACGCCTTCTTTGGGGTTCCGGACAGATATCCGGTCCCGGCGATGCGCCATACTTCGGCTCCGCCCACTTGATACATTGACCCCTCCTTAGAGCAGGGCACAAGGCAGAATAACCTTTTCCATAGCCCGAAATGAGCCTCGACGCCCAAATACAGCTCGCAGAGGGCTACGAAGCCCGCGATATGCAATACGGAGGCTGGCGTGAGATTGTGTAGCTGGAGGCCGTAGAACTCCAGCAGCCCCCGGAGAAATGGGTGGATTGGAAACCCGAGCCCCCTTATTAAATAAGGGACAAGGCATACCCGCTCTCCTTTGGAGGGATTGGGGGCACTCTCCGCTTGCTTTCCGCCGTTATAGATGGCAAGACCGGCTCGAACCGGGACCATGTAGGCCGGGGGGAGAAATCCCTTGGTCTGGAGCTTCACTAGCTCGCTATGCGGGACGGAGCATCTCTCCCAGTACCCAGGCTGAGGGCTGGAAGGGCGAGAGGAGGAGTTGTGATGGCTGGCCATGGTGGAATGGACCTTTGTCGGATGCGCTCTGATGAACACTCGCGAGGGGGGAAGATGTGGTTTGGATCTAAATCCTCGTCCCCTTAAATAGGGCAGCTCATTTACGCGGCTAGGGGTGTGAATGTAAAAGCACTCAGACTTTTCATATTCATTTGACAAGTGGGAAGCGGCCATTGTTGGGCGTAGAAGCCAAGGAGCGCAACATCTACAAGAAACCGGACTTTATTCAACAGGTACACTGAATTTGGGGGAGAACCCGCCTTGCAATGCCGAAGACAATCTGCGCCCCGGACTCATCGTCATTGAAGCCTGGTTCGGGGGCTACTGAGGGAGTCCTGGATTAGGGGGTGTCCGGATAGCCAGACTATACCTTCGGCCGAACTCCTGGACTATGAAGATACAAGATTGAAGACTTCGTCCCGTGTCCGGAAGGGACTTTCCTTGGCGTGAAAGGTAAGCTTGGCGATACGGATGTTCAGATCTCCTACCATTGTAACCGACTTTGTGTAACCCTAACCCTCTCCGGTGTCTATATAAACCGGAGGGTTTTAGTCCGTAGGACAACATAGACAACAACAATCATACCATAGGCTAGCTTCTAGGGTTTAGCCTCTCCGATCTCGTGGTAGATCTACTCTTGTACTACCCATATCATCAATATTAATCAAGCAGGACGTAGGGTTTTACCTCCATCGAGAGGGCCCGAATCTGGATAAAACTTCGTGTCCCTTGCCTCCTGTTACCATCCAGCCTAGACGCACAGTTCGGGACCCCCTACCCGAGATCCGCCGGTTTTGACACCGACAGTACTCAAAGCATATTTTTAGAGCAAACATCTTTCCATCGAACACATAGGAAAATGGGGGTTTAGTAGGTTACCGCCCAACTAAATTTCAACGGAGGTTCGGATTAGTCCATATGCTTTGTTCGCGCTTTTTGGTTGACCTTTTGTCAAGTGCACATTCGTCTTCCCATGCGCATTTAGGACACCTTGTCCCGCCATTCTACATTTTTAGGTATTCAAAGTTGTACAAGACCATTGTGGTCATTTCTTCACTAGCCCTCCTATGTGTACACCACATAAAGCTCAAAATGATGTCACACCTTCACGTGTTAAAGGCGATCTACCGATGCTAGGCGGCAACCGTTTGTTTGTTATTACTCGTGTGATCGGCGAAGCAAGTCAAAATTGCATACAAGAGCCGAGGCGTTTCGTGGTGAGGAAAAGGCCATGGGCCCGCATCTTGTACACACTTGATTGTTCTTCGTTGGGGTTGTCTCTCATGGAAACAAAAGGAGAAAATGCTTCACAGCTAGTGTGGTCGATGGCGTGGCCGGGATGAAACGAAACAAAATGGACGATGGAGGTCGATGTTTCAATGTGTGTTACGGAGTCCCTTGATTTTGGTATCTATCTGTCTCCTTGAATTAATAACATGTATTGTCATGCCGAGCATCTCGTTGACCGGTTGTATTGATTGTACGTAATCTAATATTAGTATGTATGCAGAATCAAGCATTACTCTTGAGTTTTCGTGATCCGTTAGTTCAAGATATTAGATCACCGTGTGGCATTATTATTATTATTATTATTATTGGTGTTCTTGTTGTTGTTGTTGTTATTGCGGTGAGTTTGGACTAAAATTCTAGATTGTGATAGTTGCAAGCTCAGTTGTTTGTAGCCAATATACCATGGCACACATATCAATCTAATAAGAGAAGCCTGAGACAGTAGACCATTTACAATTATACAGGGCGGGGGGTTAGTAAATTTATATATCTTGATGAAAAATTTAAAAATTACGTACATACACATGCATGGATGGCAATAATTTCAAGAGTTCTACTGGACTTCTTTTTACACTAAATAAGGAAATTTTACGCATTATTTTTCTTTACTAGGCATACAACATAGCCTGTGATCGCGCCTACCACGTCTAGAGGCTCATAATAAATACCAAGCAAATCAATTATTGTATTAGATAATGGAGCTAGAATTTAAATGGGAAGTTTGATGCCATTTATGCATGAAAGTTATATGTATAATTTTTTGTGATATCATATATATTGTTACCAGACTAGCATACAACGACTAGTTAGTTGTATGTAAGCACGCAACGTTAGATTGACGCGTTGTTCTTACTTTACGCCCGAACTTGGGTAAAGATATTGATGTATTTTGTTTTTCAAGTGTAGGTTCATGTTTTTGTATTTTGTTTTTCAAGTGTAGGTCGGTTCTCTTTTCTTCTCATTAGTTTTTTTGGTATCTACAAACATCTACTTGAAGGTTTAACTATTGTTAGTTATTATCCGATTAGGTATGTATAAAAATTTAATGTTTTAGATGCAGTTATGAAAATCTATTGGCTACCTATATATCAATTACAACAGTAGTCCATTGAATAAACGACAAGTCGTTTTTAGTTTTATGAGTTTTTTAGCTATCATTTTTCCCTAGTGTGGTTTTAGTATCTATCTCCTCAAACACTAAACTCCCTCGAAACGGAGCCTCCTGGTGTGTCGCGAGTTTTGGTGGCAGGTGGGCCTTTGCTCGTGTATGTGGGCTAGACGGGTTGGGCTAGTTGCCTACGATGCGTGACTTGCATTTGTTGTCTTCCATGAAACAACAATCCAACTACGTATAGCACTTCGTCTATCGTTTGACGGATCTATCAAGAAGGTAAACTCCACCACCAAATCAAGAACGATTACCCATGCCCAGCATGAAACAAACCAAACTAGGAATGGAGTTCAGCTAAGAAACAAGAAGAGTCTCTCTCTCTCTCTCTCTCTCTCTCTCTCTCTCTCTCTCTCACACACACACACACACACACTTCATTCTTGAAGTATTTGATTATTTACTCTACTGTTTTTCTAGTATTTTCTTTTTCCTACGGGTTTTTCCTTTTTTCATGAAAAATTGTTAACGAACATATGAACTCTCGCTCAGTAAAGAGAGTCGTAGATTCGTAGAAGAGGATCAGAGTACGCATGCTACAAAAGGCAGCTAGCCAATGTATGTTTAAACACACACTTTTAAAGAAAATATACGACATTTCTTTAAAATACATGACACTTTAAAAAATACCACAAACATTTTTATATTTTGTGATTTTTTTAATATGTGCAAAAATCTATGTAAATAGATGAATTGTTTTTATTAAAAACGTTTGATAATGCTTGAATACTTTTCAAAAATACATATAAATGATTTTTAACTACATGAACAATTTTGAAAGTGTGGACACTTTTTACAATTCATAAACACTTCTTTAATTTTTATGGACATTAAAAATTATGCAGAAATATTTTTAAGTTATGTGAATACTTTTTAAAATATCACGACCATGTTTCAAATTCACTAAAATATATGAAAATTTATTTTTAAGTATATGTGCATAATTTTCAAAATATCACAAACGTTATCAGAAATACCTAAACATTTAGTTATTGTTTAGGAAAATGAAATAAAAATCAATAGAAAAAGGAAAAAAATCTTAGTTAACCTATGCTAATGAGCCGAGTCAATATATAAGGTAGCGGGGGATAGTGCTATTGGACGCTCTAATCGTCATATAGCAGCCCTTGCGCTTGTGTGTGCGTTGCTGGAGGCGTGCTTTGCTCTATGGTTAGGACATGTGTGAATGGCCAACCCTAAAAAAAGTGTGAATTTCCCACAAAAGACATGTCATATGTAATTACCGATGCCTTCTCGTCGCGTCTAAACTCTTTCTTCAGTTAAAACAAAGGACAACACCACAGCAAAGAAAAACACCAATCATAATAACATAACTAAAGTCTGTAACCCACCGACCAGCCATGGTCCTGGTGCGACCACGGGAAAAAAATGGAACCATGTACAAAGAACGATGCGGCAAAGCGTGCGACATGTTCTAGTTAAAATAGTAAGCTACTTAATTTAGAGCCTCATAGTGTATTGGGGGTTGTGGGAGACACTACGGCCTCCGCGTGTAATGGTGTGTGCCGATGGGCCAGCCATTTTTTCTCGTTTTGAAAGGTATGGCTTAGATTTTTTGTTTTCTGCATTTTAAACAGCTTTAATAGTTTTTCCCCTTCTTTTCTGATTTTTTTTGTTTGTTCTTCCTTTCTTTCATATTATTAGTTTTCTTTATTTTCCGTATTTTCACTGGTTTTATTAGTTTTTCTTTTGGTTTTTTATTTCTTTTTTCTTCTCTTTTTATCTCTCAAAATTACTTTTCACATGTTAGTCCATAAATATTTATTAAAGTCGTAAGATTTAAGAAAACTTATGAACATTTTAAAATCTCATGAACATTTCTAAAGTCCATGAATTTTTTAAATTTTAAAACCCCTTTTCAAATTTGTAAACATGATTTGAAATCCACGAAAAAATGTAAATTCATGATATTTTTTTCTCAATAATTCACATTTTACATTGGTAGATTAGCAATGGAGTGGCAGAAAAAAATGGCTAAAAGAGCGAGTGGAGTTAGGGAGCCGGGCTGAGCAAGCGAGAACTTCGTGGGCCGACCTACGTAAAGGTTATGGCAGCAATTCCATGGTTTCAACATAGAATAAGAACACCCAAGGGCTCACACAACCACTACCGGTGGATACTAGAGTTGAAACTGTAAGAACCTCCCATCCACGCATTTAACAAATCCACTTTTCTCTCGGAATAAATATCATCTTCAACAACAATCCAACACGATATACGACTGACGAAAAAATACTCCACAACATCATTAAAATCCAAGCCAACATAGATAAAATCAAAAGGTAACAACCAACCGTAATAATCTGCTAGAGAAAAAAGTGTTAATCCACAAATGAATGAAAAACAGCGCGACAAAGCGAATGTTTGCCTCTAGTGGTATAGAAGATGTTCACAAACAGGCGGTCCCCATCGAACTTTGACAAACTGAATAAAAGTAGATAAAATCCACATCTCAAATTTACTGAGAGGTTTCATTTATTTATTTTACTTGGGAGAGTGGAAGGCGACTAGAGTTCCACGCGCTCTGTCAGTATCAGCTCGCAGTATTCAGAACAAATATATACCCTAAAAAATCCATCCAGAAGATATAGAGAAGAAACGACATGGAAAAGAGCTGTAGTATGCCAGAAGAAACATTCAGAACTTCATATATCTTCCGAAATATTCAAGTCTAAGTATAGCTGCAAACATGCTGTGGTAGGAAAATTAATTAATCATCCATAACGACCGCCATTCCGTCACCGCCCGACAACATTACTATTAGTGTCATACCGCAATTCCACAGATACATAGCATAACAGGTAGAATACCATTCGATTGTTCTGCTAAAACCTACAACATACAGATCATAGCTTCACTGCTAAGTAGTAGCGCCACAACGGCTGTCAATAGAGTGACCACGTCTCAGAATGAGATAAACTACTAGAGGTAAGAACTAAGAACTAACGCGCCCTTCCCATATGCAAATGAGTAGCAAAACTTCCTAGTCATTGCCCCGAATAGGGTATCAAATATACAGCGGTAACCTAACATAGCGGAACATAGTTCTAGCGAGACACCGAAACGCCGATTATACCATAGGGTTTGGACCCTGATTAAGGGCATAGGATTTCCCTGCACCAAGACAGTTCAGCCCAACAGTTTGGCACTTTCAGAGAACTTGGGGGAGAGGCAGATAGTACAGGTAACCTTAGTGCCTTGTTGCATTAATCACAGCTTTGCTCAAACCGAGGGGAAGAACTTGTTGAGGTTGAACGGCAGGGAGTAGAACTCCTCGCTCCTTGTGTCGGTCCGGTATGACCGGAACTTGTCCCACCAATGGTATCCGCGGTCTTTCCTGACAGCGCCGTCATGCCTGTGTAGAGTGTTGTCCAGCACGTATGCAACAATGCCACCAACGAAAGCCTTGGACGAGAACAGCACATTCACCATGTCGTTGAACTGTGGAAGTTGGATGAAACAAACGGTCAGTGTCCGTTCACAGAGGAAGCAAGCGTGATCGATTGCACTGCTACGTACCCATCTTGCACGCGTGTGCACAGGGCCGAACCCCGCGACGGACGTGTACTCGTTGAAGTACTGTGGAACTGAAAAGCCCATGAACACAGAGAACCCAAGGATGAACTTTGTCCTGAAGCTATTGAGATTGCAGAACTGAAGGAAGCCAAGCCCAGCAGAACCTGTTAACAGATTAATCCAGAGCTTCTATCAGAATACCATTTTTTCTCTCATATGTACTCCCTCCGATCCAAGTGTCGTGGTTTTAGTTCAATTATTTTGGATCGGAGGGAGTAATTTTTTTGCAATTTAAATGGAAATCGTAATGAGTGATCTGAAGATTTTCACCCACCAACGTATGCAAAGAAGACGCAGTAGAGGGCTGCAAAGATGGGTGCAGGTATTGATGCAAAGACAGCTCCAAATTTTCCTGGGAAGACACAGGCAATTGTTCTAGGTCAGAGCTAAGTTAACTGCAAATTGTAATGTCAACCAGCTCTGAATATATGTTATTGTGCTAAGCATTATAAGCAATATTACACTGGTAACAGGTAGTAAAATACGCAAGTGAGAAGGCACATTATCACACTTCACATTTCCACAGTTTCCACACAACATACACAGAAGCTCTTCTAATCAAGCATGAGACATGCATCGGTACAGCCCAGACACTAGAAGCAAAATAACAAGCTACAGAACTGCACCAAATAAACAGCCTACGAAATACAATGATGCAACATACGACATATAAGCAGGTCAATTTTGGAATTACTAAATTAAGTACAAAATCTGAGTAAATATGCTACCTATACTGACCTACAGAATAATCAAAATACCAGATTCATAGGAAGCAAACTTACCAAGGATAGAGAAGAATATCATAAAACCAGCTGATATTTGCACTACTCTTCGGCTACCAACACGTGTCAAGGCTAGCAACCCAGCATTTTCACTGCAAAGAAGCATAATGGTTGCACAACATTGATACGAATAGTGGTTGATGCATCAAATGGAAATAAGGTGCATTCCTAGGTATTAGTATAAATTATATGATGCTTACATCGATACAGAAGATCCATTTCCAGTTCCAAATAGCCCATCCAGAAGGATACCAACACCCTGTAGCAAGAAGAGTTGCATACGCATCGAGTGAGTTCAAAGTTGGAGATTGATCTAGTCAAGCCTGGCATGTGGCGGATGCAAAGTTAGCACATACCTGCCAGCCAACACCACGGCTAAGTACAGAGGGTGGGAGAGGTGTGGCACTTGCAAATCTTGAAACAGCAATGAAGGAACCAGTAGACTACAAACATAGAAGTTAGGAGATTGATTATTTCATTATTTAAGAAGATCAAGTGAGTACAAATAGAGGGTGGAAAACTGGTACTCGGAGAGGGAGGGGGGGGGGGGGGGGGGGGGGGTCGAACCTCCACCAGAGCAACAAATGATGCAGCCATCATGGCAAAAGCTTCGCCAGCATCAAAAGTTGGAGCACCCCACTGGAAGGGATATGGTACTCTTATCCTGTCATTATAGTAGAAGAAACGGAGACATTCGTGTTACTGAACAGGCAAGGCTGGTGCAAATGGAACAAGCATATCTTCAGAAAAACAAAACAATACCAGGGGGCACCACCAATTAGACCAGAGCGGTCAGTGCGGCAATGAAATTGGGTCTTTGGTGAAACATTCCTGTAAGCTCCTCCAACCGTCAGCAGATATGCATAGAGCCACACTATGGGAATAGTGAATAGAACAGCAAACCGGTCGAAGATAGACTTCATCATATGTATAGTATGGGGCAGGTACTGCAAAAATGAAAGGGTATGGGGGCGTAAAAATGCAGCTGGGGCACATAGTTATGCTGGGTAACAAAAGGTTAAAAATATTGAGTGCATAGGAATTGCGTCAAACCATAGCGAATATCACCAGGAGGATCAGTTCAGGCAGACCAATCTCAACACATTTAGCGACCTGTGTATTTGTTGTTCAAACATAAGTATGTATGATTAAACAAGTATCGAGTAGAAACACAATTCTCAGATCTTACCGATGGAAAACCCAGCTCATACAGTCCAAAGCCAACTAACGCTATCAAAGGAGCAGCTGATAGTGGACTGAGATATCTGAAACAAAATCAGTATATTCATGAGATTGAAAATTAAACATGCTATTCCTGCTAGAACACTTTTTACTTCGGTGCCTCTGAAACAGCAATTGAGTTGAGACATAACAATTACGCATTGTTCATCTTCCTACCTGGCAACATTACGCCAAAGGCCACTGAAGCCAACTATGATCTGTAGTGCAGAAGCAACGATCAAAGCACCTTGTGTTCCACGCATGATTTTGAGGAATTTCTTTAAAATCAAAATCCAGGTGACTCATCAGTCTACATGTAGGAAAAGATTACTGGGAAGCAAGTACAATTATCCTTATTTTCAACATACAGTGTGTGGATCAGGTTCGTTCGTGTAGCGTCCTGCAAGTATGATCGAAATGGTGGGTAGAACAAAGGTGTAAGATCCACCAATCACTGCAGGCAATCGGGTACCAAAGAAACTCTGTAGGAGGGTGTTGATTCCAGCCACAAAGAGCAATGTCTGGATAACAACTGCCTTGTCCTCCTAACAAAGTTAGAAACACCATTAGTCATCAATCGACAGATTGATTCTCAATAAAAAAAATCGACAGACTCAGTCCAAAGCAACAGAACTTGGTAAACTGGTGTAGCCTTACATTGTTTCCTCCCATTTGTGGAACAAGTGCAGTAGGTATGATAACAGTAGTTCCCAGCATCACCAGATAATGCTGAAAGCCAAGGAGAATGGCCTCCGCTGCATTATGTAAAATTTCATAGTCAAAATTTCAGAACTAAGTTTCTCTCTGATCACATATAAGTTAAACAGAATATAGTGGAAGTGTATAGATAAACTATTTCTCTAGCAAAATTTTCCTGCTTTCTATAGATATACTTCGCAAGGCTAGCAAAAGATTAAGTTAATGGAAGCAAAACAAAAATATAATTGCAGATATGACCACATCATCCAGTCAATATTCTGAACAAAAAGGACTTCTTGTTCATCATTTGTCCATGCAGAGCATTCAACCTTACAACTCCTCCCATGTAAACATCACTCCATTCCATAATATAGTGCGTGTAGATTTTTTGAAAAGTTCAACTTTGAACAAATTATTAGAGATAACTATTCATATCTACTCCCTCCGTCTCAAAATCCTTGTCTTACATTTGTCTAGATACGGATGCATCTAACACTAAAATGTAACTAGATACATCCGTATTTAGACAAATCTAAGACAAGAATTTTGGGACGGAGGGAGTACAATACAAAATATATATAATATGAAAGTTCATCTTATAATGAATCTAATGATATAAGTTTAGCATTCTAGATGGAAATGTTTTTCTCCACAAATTTGGTCAAAGTTTGCGATGCTTGACTTCTCAAAAATTCTATATGCACTACGTTATGGAACAGAGGGAGTATGTGTCTTCGAACTCAGGAGGTATGAGCAGTAATTCAAGATAGGAAGACATAAAAGGAACTAACAAGGACCCCCGCCCCCCCCTGCATACAGAACTCAGGTTAGGAAGGGTACACATTAAATGCATAAAGAAGATTAGGATAATATAAATGTGATTCTCTTTATTTACAGTGTCAGCCTTACATGTGTGGATTGGACTCGGTTCAGACACAGACAAGGGACTCAGAACCAAACAAGAATTCGCTCTTCTACAAAACGGATCATATTTATTACTGGTACTATCTGTACTGCAGCGCCCATGCACATTGCATTAACCAAAACAAGGCTGCTTGGGAACAAGCTCTCTAAAACAGACAAAGAATGCATGATATGATAACACACAAGGTAGAAAATGGAAATGCCCCTGCCAAGTAACTGAAGAATCAATGCAGGTGCTGAAAGTGACAACGATGGGCGGACATGGACCTCCGGTTTGGAACCACCTACCGACACGGTCAGTGCCTAGGATGCATGCACTGGATGCGCAGCACGGAACACGCCAACTAAATATAGAAGATAAATTGGCAACAGTATATAGTAACAAAAACGAACGCCCGGTGCACGCGGTAAAGCTGAAACGAGTCAACGCGTGAGTTCATGTGAATCCAAAGATTAATTACTACCGACAAAATCGCAAATATAGCACCAGATTTCATGGAAACTCGTAAGAATCGAAGTCACAAATCATGTTGACGCTGACTCAAGTCAAGGCGACAGCGAAGCTGGAACGCAGATTCAGAACCAGTCTGCGACTTGAGCATCAAAGGCGGTAAAAACAACCAGAAAATCCATCCGAAACCCCCATCCGACAATCATGCAAATTCCTTGTGTGTTGAATGTCGAGTACGCACATCAGCACGGGTCAAAGCTTTGCAGCAGCAGCAGTTATTAGATAAACTAAACTAAGCAGTGGATATTCAACGGGGCACCTCATTAAAGCGCATAAATAAACTACCAGGGGAACAAAACGGAAAAGGCAGTCTGCTTTTTATTTTTGGAATATCCGCCGGGAAGCAAAGCTCGGGCAGATAGATCTGGCGGCGGTTCCTCGCCGCGCAGCAAGCTGGAGCGAGGCGAAGCATCTAGGAGCCCATCCACCAACCACCGAGGCCACGAACACGAACCCACCACCCCCGAAAACGACGGGAGCAACGGCAAAGTTCGTGATGCGACCAGCAAGCAGCCCGTCGCCATCGCAACCGGAAAACCCAGCCCGAGAAACCCCGAAACGGACGCCCAAAAAAACCGCCACCGCCGGCGAGGGACGGACGAACGGGGGAGCACGTGGGAGGAAGGGAGGGAGCGGGAGCACTCACGCCACGGTGGTGGACTGGTGATACAGTAGGAGACCCCGGGAAGCTGGTCCTTGACGGGGTGCGGCGCCAAGTCGTCCTGCTTCTGCCCCCCGCCGCCGCCGCCTCCTCCCCCACCTCCGGCCATCTCTCTCGCGCCCCTCCCCTCCGCCTCAGATCACACGCGCACGCGCTCCTCCTCCTCCCGAGCCCCTCCCTCCCTCGCTCAAACCAGAGCCACAATGCGAGCCGCCGCGTGGTGGTAGCGGGGCAGTGGGGAGTGGGGGAGTGGCGTGGTAGCGGTACAGCGGCTTCCAGCGGTGGCGGTATGGTATGGTAGTAGTACCGCTCCCAGGACGCTACCGCTAGCGTGTGGTGCTTGCGCTGGTGGTGGGTCGGAAGCGTAGCGGGGTAGACGGGGAGCGCAGAAGCGGTCAAAAAAGCGATTCAGCACGGCGGTGCAGTGCAGAGGGAGGTGGCAGGAGGAAGCGGTTGTTTTGTTCTGCCCCGCGTCGTCACCCCCTCTGCTCTGCTCTGCCTTTGGTTTGCGGGGGGAGCGGTTCACGGCACCGCGCACGCCGACGCAGCGGTCCAAAACCGCATTTACGCCCCGCCTTGTCCTGCGCGTGCGGCCCCTTGCGCCCCACCGCGAATCTCCCCTGTAGCTCCTCCCAGTATCCCACTGTATACTCCTCTTCTCTCTCTCTTCCTCCTACTCGGCGCGGCACGGAGCGGAGGCGATGCTTCTGCGTGGTTGGTTTCTCCGTTGGGAGCTGGCGGTGAAACCGGGCGTATTTTTGGAGTTTACGGTGTATAGATAGATACTACTCCGTTGGGAGTAGATGGATAGATTTGGGTTCCGTTTCCTCGCCCGGGCTTTGCGGCCGGCGACGTGCCCGGAAACGTGATTCCATCATGGATTGCGCGTGGAGAAAGGGGCTTCTCCCTCCGCCGTGCCTGCCCCGCCCTGCTAGTCCCACCGCCACAGTGGTTTACCTAGGGGAGCTAAGAGGGAAAACGGAGGGTGAAAGCCGTGTCGACCGGCTGAATTATTGTGCCTGTTTCGGGCGAGGCTAGCAGGAGACGACTAGCGGTACCGTACCACCACCCTACAGGAGGAGGGAGGGAGGTGCTCCTACTCCTACTCGACTCGTACGAGCAGGATGGATGGGCTCCCCCCCTTCTCACTTTCCCGTGCCCTGCTCCGACCGAGGAGATGTGAAAAGAGAGAGAGCAGCAGGCAGGGACGGACGTCCTAGTACAGTACAGGGATGATGCTTTTGACTGGCTGTACGCAAAGCCGCGCCGCCGTACGCACCCCCTATCATTGCGCTCCTCCTGCCCACTCGCCCTTCCCCATCCCCGTTTTACTGCCGCAGCAGCATTTTCGTTCGCTTTTTCCCTCGCGCTCTCTCTCTAGACGATGATTGGATTAGTCACGGACGCACAGCGGTCCAACCCGCGGGCAGCCCCACGGCACGGCATGTACTGCATTATTCCCGGCCCTCTTGTTTATTCCTGAAACACCGTCGTGCAAATCTAATCTAATCTACAGGGAGCACATGCCGCTGCTGCTGCCGCCGCCCGCTGGCCATCATCCGACTGCAGCTCCACTATACTCTACTTACCGTGAGCAAAGTGCATGCGATGATGGATACTTGACCACCCCCTGTGGTCGTTAACCCCGAGTAGTTTAATTACTCAGGTTTTCCCCGGCAAAAAGAGAGGCGCTGCTGGGGTTTAGCAGGAGCAGCAGTACGTACCACAGAGTGGGCATTGATTGATTATATTAGGGGAAAGTGTGCGTGGAGATCTCGGCCGTGCAATGATTCACTTGAAGCGATCAATGAAGGGCTGGCGGCAGCTTGGCATGTGTAGGAGGGAGGAGCTCCTTGATGATGAGTAGGCAGCGCAGCGCAGTAGTAGTACTACTACTACAGGGGAAGGAAGCAAAATGGGACAAGCGAGGGATACCCGACCGACTGCTCGCAACCTGAAGGAGTAAATGCTGCGCAGTGAAGGATGTCACGCCAAAACCCTCTGCGTTCATGTCAGTTTTGTTTATTACGGAATTGATTACGGAGCGTGATAAACGCGCAAGGCGGTCAAACGTTATTGCGGGGGGTACTGCCACCCCGTGCTCGCGCAAAGCCGATTTTAGGGCTGTGCACGCAGCAAAGGTGTCGGGAGTAAAGGCACGGCTGGGCTGGATGCGGATTCCCCTCTTGCGTTGGGGGAATCGAACCAGAGCCGTTTGATTGATTAATTGACGGCGGATCTCGGCCGAAAGACTGTGCTTGTTCGGTGCTGGTGCTAGTGCACTCGGCTGGAGGAGCCGTGCACGGATTCCCTTCGGGTACATGTTGCTCGACAGGGCGTGTGCAATAATTCTTTGCTTGTTTTTATGCAGATAGATGTATGCTGGTTTTTCATCTTTTCACGAAAACGCATTGCTCTGTGTTTGCTATAGTTAATTGGACCTCAAATTTTTGGAAGACACTTTTTTTTTGAAAGTTCCAACCCAACTTTATTAAACTAAATTAGAAATTTCGTCTGAAACAATGCTAAGAATACAATCTGGGGGGACCAAGTCCCAAAAAACCGAATAACTCACACCCAGTTTAGCCAACGCATGTGCAGCTCCATTTGCCGTTCTCCGAACCCAGGTGAGCTTGAATTGTTCTCTTGACTTGATCAGAACTTTAATTTGTTCTACCACTTGTCCAGCGTGTGACAAGTTCTTCTCCTCACTCACCAGCATTCCCGGCACCACCTGCGAGTCAGTTTTCAAGTGTAGCCTTTGTATGTTCCTCTGAACTGCCCACTGAAGCGCTCGTTTACACGCCAATAGCTCGGCTATCTCCGGTTTTGAGCATACAGGAAAGAAGAAGCTAGCAGCCCCTCTGAACGCACCATTTTCATCTCGAAGGATAACTTCCCCACCTCCCGCTTGCTCTAACCTCGCCATGGCGCCATCCACATTAACTTTCACCCATCCAAATTCCGATGGTTTCCACTTCTCCACAGAGGCATGTCGTACTTTAGGTGCTCGTTCAGCATGAACACTCTTCCACTCCGCTAGATGCCCAGCTACCCTTCCTGCAACTGTCACCGGATCATCAATCTTCTTCCCTTCTCGAGTGTCATTCCTTGCCAGCCACAGCGTATATAGCCCCTGTATCATAATGGCTTTAGCATCATCATCCGCCTCCGACACCCACTGAAGCAACCATGCCGCTAGTTGGCCCTGGGAACTCGTCGAGCTGGGTGGGGTGGCCACCCTTGTTCCCAATATTGAGCCTAACTCTTTCCAAAACAAAACTGAATGATGGCAATACCAGAAGCGGTGCAGTATTGATTCTTCACGTCCACATGCCGGACAGAATACTCCTTCCTTAATGTGTCTACGTAGCAGTTCCGTACCGACAGCCAAGCCATTCTTAATCAACCTCCATGCATGGATTATTGCCTTACCCGGCGCGCTGGCACCCCACAGAGTCGTCCAGCCTCGGTGCTCTGCCACCGAAGACGAAGGTCCCGGCCGTCCCGCCCGTGCTTTCTTCTTCGCCATACATAAGTGATACGCCGATCTGACCGTGAACTGTCCATTGTTGGTGAAGTTCCACGCAAGAAAATCCTCCGCCCCGGCGCCACCCATCATGATCTTCAAAATATCCCGTACATCATCATGGGAAAACATCATGTCTAGTTTGGCCCGGTCCCATGCATCACCAGTCTCGTTCATCAAGTGGCACACTCGCGTCACCCCCGGCACGTACATCTGGCCCAGTGGCCGAAGATAACCCGTGCGAGGTATCCAATTGTCATGGTGTATGCGTATGCTGGAACCATCCCCCACTCTCCAGATCAACCCTTCTAGTAGCAGATCCCGTCCATACAAAATGCTCCGGAAAGTGAAGGAAGCACCTTTCGGGCAAGTTGCATTTAGAATGGAACCGTCCTGGTAGTATCTCGCCTTCAGAATGCGAGCACAAAGCGAGGTCGGTTGCTGTAATAATCGCCAAGCTTGCTTTGCTAAGAGAGATTGATTAAAAGCCTCCATGTCTCTGAAACCCATTCCTCCCTCTATTTTACTTTGGGCATCTGGCAAACACCGAACCTTAAATCTTCCGTGACCGTCCGGATCGTAAAAGTCATCTAAGGCGGGCTTATATCGGTCCGTGTAACAGTGAGGATGTAATTTCTTTCGCAAATTAGAGACAAACGTGTGGGACTTTGCGAGAGTCTGAACGGTCCCGCACCCTCTTCTGAACGTCATGGCCCACCAAAACCCCTCCTCCCTCGCCTGTACGCGTTCTCTCACGGCGCCAGCTACCCACATTCATGCCATTGTAGAGCGCGTCACTCAACATTGAAGATGGCTCAGGGCGGCCGCGACCTCTCACTACCTCCATCATTGAAGCGGCATGTCGGCCGAGGAGGTCGTTCGTGGCACGTCTCCGGTGTCCGTGCATGTTCAATGTCGGAGACGCATGACTGAACGGGACGGGACGGATATCTACGACGCCCGTTCAATGTCGTTGTCTGTCCGTATGCCGCTATTAACCAGGCTCTCCGCCCGAGAAACTCACTCCGGCGCTACGCATTGACGCATCTGGATGCCTCACCTCACCGAAATCCCCTATATAAAGGCCGCTACACCCGGCTAACTCCACACCACAACACAAGCCCATCCCCATCCTCCTCTCTTGCACCGCATCCTCCATGACTGCAGGCGGCAAGCTCTGTGGGCGAGCCTTTCCACGAAGAGGAAGCACACCGTGGTCGCCGCCGTGCCAGGCAGATCAAGGCCGGCTTGTCGGCCGGCTCGCCCGAGGTCTCCAACGACGAGGATGAGACCATGATGGAGACAGGCTCCAACGATAGCAAGGGCAGGTGCAGCCTACGCCGCCGTTGGAGCAAGGACAGGTGCGCTACAACGCCGCCATGGCGGAGGTGCAACCTACGCCGACGCCTTTGTCGGCATTCCAGCAGGTGTAGGAGAAACAACGGTACAACATGTTCCTCCTGGAGTGGCACCGGCTGGCGGAGGGCTAGATCTACGGCGAGCAGGCGAGCAAGGAAGCCATGGTGGCCATGGCTGCGGCGAACCCCAACTTCATCGCAGAGCAGCGTACCATCTATGATGCTGTCCGCGCTCAAGCCGCCGCTCGCCAAGAAGCGGCCGGCACGGAGGCGCAGTTGCAGGCGATCACGAAGAAGAACAAAGCCAGCTGCGCCTTCTACGCGTCGCCAACGAACCATCAGGCGGCCCAATGGGACGACGACAGCGCGGGTGCCACCATTTCCATTATGGACCTCATGTCGACCGGTGACGAACATGTCACAGACTCCTCCGAGGATGAGTAGGCCACGGGAGGCGGCAGGGCCTAGTATCCCATGTGGGCCGATCCATCTCGCGTGTTCTACTCTTCCTTGCCGAAGACTGCACCTTCACTTCATCGGTCTTATTGCCGGTCCTCATGAAGACGGCGGATGGAGAACGGTAAGGGCTTGGACACCGGGCACTGCCGCTGTAGGATAGGTTTAGGGTCGGGTCCTTTTTTTGTTCTAGATGTTTGAAATGTAATGAAAATCCGTCGTGTTTGTATAAAATCCGTCATGTTGTATGAAATCCGACCGTGTTTGCATGAATTTCATCCGATTTGTTGCAAAAGAGTTTGAAATGTATGCGGCTCCCCCAGGAAAATTGTGGGTTGCCATTGGAGATGCCCTAATAAGTCTCAACGAGGAACATGACGACAAGCAAATCGCCTCCAAGGAGAGACGTTTGAGGACTTCTTTGATTCATAGGATAGCAATATTGTAGGATAGAAAAATTACACGATTGAGATGACATTCATATCAGTTTTTATAGAAAAAAAGATGTCATTTGAACATAGGATATATTTTTGTAGTCTAGGTTAATGTTTTTTTTGAAATGTGAAGGATTGATTACTATCCGACATAGGTATAAAAATCGATTCCTACAAACCAAAAGGCTCCAAAGAAAAAAATTCTTTAAAATCCTATCCTATAGAATTCCTACAAACCAAATGAGGCCCCAAATTCGATCAGGCCAAAATGGTGCTACCGTAAACTTGGTAGCGCTACCAAGATCTTAGGCCTACTTTGGTTCATAGGAATATTGTAGGAATCATAAAGGATATGAACTTTGTAGGAAAAAATTCTTTGAAGCCCTTTGTTTTGTAGGAATGAATTCCTATTTCTATACAGGATATGAATCAATCCTTCACATTATAAAGAGAAACAAACATTAGTCTAAACTCAATGGAAAAACTCCTATCATTCATTAAATGACATTTTTTTTCTTTATAAGAATTGTGATGCATGTCATCTCACTTTTTATGATTTTTCTATTCCTATCCTATGAGCCAAATGAGGCCTTAATTAAATTTCTTGAAGAACATTTTTTTTCTTCGAAATAATGCATTACTCAAAATCAAGGGTTACAGTCTCGTCCTACAAGTTGCATGACCTCAACTGGGATAGAGCCATCATACCAAAATTAGTCAAGGCATGACTGACATTATTATAGTTCTGACGAGTATGAGAAATGCAAGAATTCCTCTCTCACATGCTACTAATAATCTATCTAGCGATAAAAACATACTTAGACTTGTTCCCACTTCCTCCTTTGATCATCATGACAACCTTCAAACAATCTGATTCCACATCTACGGGTAAATTACTCCATTGCAACGCCAACGAAATTCCTTCTTTCAATGCTAGGAGTTCAACTTCCAAAATATCATCGCATGATTGTATGCATCGGCAAGAGCTAAAAATAACGGACTCATCATGGTCTCTGAGTATCATACCTGCTCGTGCTTCATCTCCTAAGGCCGAAGCGTCTGTATTCAGCTTAACTCTGCCAACATTTGGACGAGCCATGTACAAACAACGCAATATGCCTTAACATGCCTTAACATTTTAAGTAAAAAAAACACAGACACAGTATGTGTTTATCATGCCTTAACATTTTAGGTTTGCATTTTATTTACATGCAGGGCATTGAATTCATGCTACAACCGATTCGTTCAAAAGTCTGATGGAGAGAGGCGGACAATATAACATGAATAGTGTAAAAGTATTGTGTGCAGTTATTTTTTTCCTTTTATTGCTCCTTTTTCAAGACCACCGCTTTTATTGCTCTTCGACATAGCGTTTTGAGTTTTTTAGTATTACAAAATATATCACTTTAACGAATATCAGTAACATGTTCTGATTTGAACTTTTATGGTATGGCAAGTGATGTGTTTTCATACGAACTTTTATAGTACGACAAATCATCTCACAATCTGTTTATAATCAGATGTTTCGACAATCTTTGCAGCTATCGTGCACCCGGTACTATGGTGTCACCTAAATACATGACTCTACTCCGTCTCTGAGAGCAACTTCAATGGGGCGACCCATTTTGTCCGCGGCCGTCCGTTTGAGTCGGCTTTTTTGTCCGCGCCGATCCAAACGGATACGCGTCTGCTTTCATCCGCCTGCCGACCCATTTCTGACCTACTTTTTAGCCTGATTTGCGTCGGCGCGGACACAAGACGGACGCGCGCGCGCTCGCCTTCTTTCCTCACCGGGCTCGCTAGTCGGTGGCAAATTGGATTCACACCCTCGCCCGCCTGCTACGTCGCCGACGCCGCCGGCCATTTTTTCAGATAAAAATGGATACATAGATAATTCTAGCGTACACGATAAAAAGAAAAGACCACTACTCGTCGATTTCTGACTCCGACTCGGTAATGTCCTCCCCCGATGTCTGAATGTAGGCGTCAGCATATGCCTCGTCTTCAAAGTCCCAACCCGCCGTTTCTCGTAACTTCAGTTTCAATTGAGCTGCCTGCTTCCGCAAACGCTTGTCCTCCCGATAGGTGGCTCGCTCCCTCCTCCTCACATCCCTCTCCGATCTCAATTGCTTGTAGAACTGGCGCTCGTCGACTATGTCCTGCGGGAAGCCTCCGCGCCACACCACCAACGCTTCCACGTCCTTCTCTACGATGGCGAGGCGACGCTGCCGCCTCCGGTGGACACGACGGTCCTCGTCGATGAAAAGTCGCGGGAGAGGCGTCAGATCCTGCTCCCGCTGGCTCGACACGTTGGGAAAATTCATCCCGACGAGGTCTCAGGAGGCGACACGTCGCCGCGTCGTGCGCGCGGGCCGCCTCCTCTGCGGTGTCGAAGGTGCTGAGGACGAGACGTTTCTCGCGAAACCAGATCTCGAAGGAGAATGCGCCGGAGCGGCGCTCGCGGACTCCGCGAAAATCAGAAGCGCCCAGGCGGCGGGTCGACATGGTGGCGTAGAGGCGGCGATAGTGGGCGGCGAGCAGAGGCAGCAAGAGTGGGCGGCGAGCAGAGGCGGCGAGAGTGGGTGGCGAGCAGAGGCGACGAGAGTGGGCGGCGGACGGAGTGTGGAGGGAGCGCCTTCTTTATAACGAGCGCCGACCACGGCGCACGAGCGAACCTTTCTCGCGCGCTAGGCCGCTTTTCCCCCGCGCGCTGGTGCGCCAAAACCAGGGCGACGGCATAATCTAAAACGCACGCAGTCATGAAATGGGTCAGCCTGTTGGACGCACTGTCGACCCAAAATTAAAAGAGAGCGGACGGCAGGAGGACGGCCGACCCGTTGGAGTTGCTCTGAGGGCCAACTATTAAGATAGGTGGGAAAAGGAAGGCCGGATATCTTTCGCTCTCCGGGGAATGGAACCAAGCTGGCCGGAGGAGCCAATGGAATCAATGGAATCTTATACTAGGTTGATAGAGTCATCACCGCAAGATACAAGTTGCAAAATACTCCCTCCGTCCCATAACATAGGATTTTTTTTACATTAGACGGAGGGAGTAGATTGATGCAACGCAAACCCAACCCAATGTCCCTTCTCGGGAAATCTATCCTTCACATTTTGTTGAAGAAAATAGCATAATCCTGCACCATATAAACAGTCCACAACGCATCAATAGAGTCCCAGCCATGAACTGGAGTACAATCGCAAAACATGAACGGAACCACACCGCGATATCATCTCACCAATAAAGCTAACACGATTCCGCCTTACACGTCCAATACCATGGATTGCAAGGGAAGCAAAAGAATACAACATCACAAGCTGGAAATATTATTCCACCAGGAAGAGTAATACAAAGTCTGAGAGACTAATTTTCAGTTTTGGCTTTGCTCCGCATCTTTTCTTAGTTGTTAATACAACTTCCTATTCTTTCAGTGCCACCAATCTATTTTCTTTCCTTAGTTTGCTTCAGCCACACAACCTTTCACTATCAGCCACAGAATTATCAGCACGGCGTGCTGCAATTATTCACCACCACATACGGCATCTAATAGCAGAGTATCAATAAGCTTGCTAGTGTGGTAGTTTGTGAGAACGGCATGCTGAAACAGATTTTTAGAAAATTCAACTGATGAAACTGGACGAATAAGGTCGGATTTAGAAACAGATCACAGCAGGAGTTGAGGTGGAAAATTGTCAAGTCGAACAAGTTAGAATTGGCCAGGTACACGCACATGTTGTCTTTTCCTCTCAAAGTCCAGCTGCACAAAATAAACACACACCAAAAGAAAACAACAATTAGTCATTTTCCTGGTTCAGATGTTGAAAAGTGTAAACATTGATCTACAAGTATAGACGCATTACCACTTTCTTAACCCGTTCATTAGCAGCTGATGTTCCGCCGCTGACATTTTCAGGCAGGTAGGGACTGCATACACGAACCTCCTTCATTACAACAATGTCGGTCTTGTCCCAATGAACTGGAAGCCTGGTGGGGAAATAGACTCCGTTATTTAGTGACATGAGGAACTAGAGAAAAAAGTCAAAGCCTCCATAAATTTTTCATAAACACCAAACATTTGCGATAATGGTGCAACACATGAGGATCCCTGACTGGTAGAGAAACTGATGAATACACACAGCATCTCCAACAGAGCTTGATAATGATTTAGAAATGCCCCCAAAATCATAGTAAACCATACATAATTTAGTGTGGACAAATTGTAGCAAAACCGCATAAAGTGAAATCAATTTGTTCAGAGTAAAGCTGATTGAAAGGTTGCTACGGGAAAAAGTGCAAAGTGCTGCAACTTTCACTAAAGTACAGAATGTTTCAGCATTCTATGGCGCTTACCTAATACCTACACGGCATCTCTTACCACAATTATTTCTCAGGGACAAGGTTGATGCTGGTTCTAGTCATATCTCATTTCCAGGCAAATGCAAAATATCCCCTTTTTGCACCTTTATATGACACACACACAAAAAAACTTTCTTGGCTTCGTCAGAAAAGCCTCAACCAAATCAGCAACACAAGTCTTACACAGAGAAACAGACGGAAAATCAAAGAACATACTGAGACACCAGCTTGACAATAACCACCCAAAAGAACCCTCAATACCAAGCATAGCTCTGTGTTAAGAGCTAGCACACCAGGAAGTAGCATAAAATTAACCTCAAAAACAAGTTGACACACATGCCAGCAACTTCTTGCATAATAATGTTCTTCCAGCTTTTGAACAGGCCACAGCCAGAAGATTCGATATCATACAAAAAAAGGCTTGCACATTTACTTCCCTTTTTTGCAGATACAAACTTCACAATCAAGAAAGTTGACATGAGAATGTACTTGTTAAGTAATTTCGGTGGGGAATGAAAAGAAGAGTCTATTATCCATAAGGAGAGGGGGTCAGGATCCCGCATCACCAACGGGGCCTAATACTAACAAAATGTGAAAGAAACTAATAAAGATTTGACCAGCATATATACCTAAAGGTTCCTAGTTTCTTTCCTCAATTAATATTTGGTAACTACGGAGTACAAAAATAAAGGCCGATTCATAGGAAAATGGTCAAAAGAATGAATATCCAAGAAAGACATAATGAAAGGTCAAACTTACGTCTTCGACAATGCATCAAATAATCTTTGAGCTTCTGGGGTGACACCAACACCAATTCTCTCAGCTTCAATCTCAGCTTGCCTGTGCATCATTGCATGCAGTGTGAGAACCAAAATGTCGCAGTGCGGAAGCCAACAACATGGAAGCTAATTTGCAGCTTCTAGATAGTAACATTAAGCATGATAAAACCTATCACCATAAATGATAGAACCAATAAACACCAAAAACAAGAATCGCGAGGGATAAAGCCCAAATGGCAAAAGTAATAAGCAAAATCATAGAAAACCAATTTGCTAGCTCTTTAGCACAAAACCAGTGACATAAAGAGGCATGATTGTGATCATACACATCATTAGTCAACCACTATGGTTTATAACATCTTCCAGGAAGCGCTCAACCTCAAAAGTCATACCTATAGGTGCATTAAATCAGTTGTTGTCAGAATTTGCAATATGACAATATGTTGGGATTAACTCTCGCCAAAACAAACCGCACTTGTCATTTTCATTTTGAGTTCAATGCAGGGAAACAAATGCATAGTGTTAAAATGGAAGTGTTTATGATGCCTTTTATTTTCTGCACACTTCTCCATCTAAGTTCACCTGTTGAGCTATTACTATTATATAACTAAACACCAGATTACCCAAATACTGTAATATATATGCACCCCCTAAATGGTAGACTTTCATCAACTCGCGAAGACAATCCAAATGCTAGTAACTCAACACTGAGTCTGAAATCAAATGTCATCTAGCAAGTTAACAGCCAAAGAACCCAAATAACTAGTGGCTAAAGTTGTGAATCGAATTTGGATCTGCTGTAGTGTGGTATCATCTCCATGACAAAAATTAATTTCAGAAATTATCACGACTTCTATAACTACTATTTATGGCCTAGTGTAGTAAACCTTAAGGGTGCTGGTGCATTCTATGGGTGTGTTTGGTTGGCACCCAATCTCGCCATACCAAAATTTGGCAAGACAATTTGGCCAAGGATTCTTGCACCCTTATTGCCAACCATTTGGTAGGAATATGTGAGAGATAGGTGGGTTTCCATTGGCAGACAGATTTTTAAAAAACAAATCAAGCCAGTGCCAAATAGTCATAGGCTGCCTAATATTTGGCACGGCAAAAATTGGCACCATCCAAACAATACCGTATATGCAGCCTAGCAGTATTGCATGCATGTACTTGAGGCTACTATCCTTAATCAGAAGACAAACTCTGGAACCAAATTGACCCGAACCCAGATCCAAATTTTAACCATGATCAATTCAGTCACGAGTTCTAAAATGACACGTAGCATACAATGTCAGTTATACATCTGCCAGATTTATCAATCCACTTCTGCGTCGCGAAAAAGGAACTTCTGCTTAGCTACAAACAAGGCCAATACAGGTCTGATCATTCGATGATTGGAGAGCCAGAAAGGAAACAACTGAATTTCCAACAAAATACCAAACTGATGCCCCTATTCTAATCCAAAACCACAGTATCAGTACCAGTTCTAAATTCTTCCAATTTTCCTTAGTTGCACATTCAATCTCAGTCCTTACTATATCGCTGGAATATCATCTTCAGATCCATCGAAACGATATGATTCATCATCAAGTTGCCTAGGTGGGCTATGCTATTAACAGCCGAATAGTGCACTGTTTGTAGGACAATCATAGTGCACTG